>NC_045996.1:12525939-12825939 GCF_010909765.2 Amblyraja radiata
TCAGTTGCCAGAAAATCGGTGTTCAACCTGTGTGTAAGATTATGAGAGACATTGATTGTGTAGCATGGGCTAAATTGTGTAACGTGCAGAATTAGCAAATAGCTAACCCAAGTGAATTGGCATTGAGCGAAATGGCATGGTAAAGGGTCAAAGGGCAGCACAGTGGCACAGCGGGTAGAGCTACTGCCTTACAGCACTGGAGACCCGGGTTCGATCCTGACTACGGGCGCTGTCTATACGGAGTTCGTACGTTCTACCCGTAACCTGCGTGGGTTTTCCCCGGGTGCTCCAGTTTCCTCCCACACTCCAAAGACGCGCAGGTTTGTAGGTATGTTTACGAAAGAACTGCAGATGCTGGTAAAATCGAAGGCAGACACAAAATGCGGGAGAAACTCAGCGGGTGAGGCAGCATCTGTGGAGAGAAAGAATCGTCGAGGCCCTTCTTCAGAAGGAATAGGTGACGTTTTGGGTCGAGGCACTTCTTCAGAAGGAATAGGTGACGTTTCGGGTCGAGGCACTTCTTCAGAAGGAATAGGTGACGTTTCGGGTCGAGGCACTTCTTCAGAAGGAATAGGTGACGTTTCGGGTCGAGGCACTTCTTCAGAAGGAATAGGTGACGTTACGGGTCGAGACCCTTCGGGTCTCAACCCGAAACGTCGCCTATTCCTTCGCTCCATAGATGCTGCCTCACCCGCTGAGTTTCTCCAGCATTTTGTGTCTACCTTCAGGTTTGTAGGTAAATTGGCTTGGCAAAATTGTAAATTGTCCCCAGTGTGTGTAGGATAGTGTTAGTGTGCGGGGATCGCTGGTCGGTGCGGATTCGGTGGGCCGAAGGGCCTGTTTTCGCGCTGTATCTCTAAACTAAAGCAAGAGACTAACAGGCAGGAACATTTCTCTGCTCTAATTACCCCAACATGTAGGATTAACACATTAAAGACAAGTAACACATTAATTAGCTTTCTTCTCAGATCACAGCCATCTATGAAAGATAACCAACCTTCATCTCCCCTCTGGATCTTTTCCAGTTATCTTTGATCTCCTGTCCCCCCTGCCAGTAAAAACTGTTCCTCCTTAATTACTTCAGGACCCCTCAGTTATCCTCAACACTGCTTCTCCACAAGGTCAATAGTGGGTAAAAGTGCCCAAACACAGCAGCCACCTTGTACACACCAAGCTCCGACCAACAGCAGTATATCACAAGACCTGATCATGTACTTTGGAAATATGAGCCAGAGTATCCCAGGAAATATCCCACACAAGTTCAAGTTCAAGTTCAAGTGAGTTTATTGTCATGTGTCCCAGATAGGACAATGAAATTACATAGAAACATAGAAACATAGACATAGAAAATAGGTGCAGGAGTAGGCCATTCGGCCCTTCGAGCCTGCACCGCCATTCGATATGATCATGGCTGATCATCCAACTCAGTATCCCATCCCTGCCTTCTCTCCATACCCCCTGATCCCTTTAGCCACAAGGGCCACATCTAACTCCCTCTTAAATACAGCCAATGAACTGTGGCCTCAACTACCTTCTGTGGCAGAGAATTCCACAGATTCACCACTCTCTGTGTGTGAAATTCTTGCTTTGCTTCAGCACACAGAACATAGTAGGCATTTACTACAAAACAGATCAGTGTGTCCACATACCGTAATATAAATATATACACACATGAATATATAAGCTGATTAAGTGCAAATAACAGATAATTGGTTATTAATGTTCAGAGTTTTGTCCGAGCCATGTTTAATAGCCTGATGGCTGTGGGGAAGTAGTTATTCCTGAACCTGGCTGTTGCAGTTTGGCAGCATGATGGCGCAGCGGTAGAATTGTTGCCTCAATGCACCAGAGATCCAGCTTAGATCCTGACTGTCTGTGCGGAGTTTGTCCGTTCTCCCTGTGAGCCGTGTGGGTTTTCTCCGGGTGCTCTGGTTTCCTCCCACACTCCAAAGACGTACAGGTTTGTAGGTTAATTGGCCTCCATAAAATTGTCCCTAATGCGTAGGATAGAACTAGTGCATGCGTGGTCACTGGCCGGCACGGACCCGGTGGGCCGAATGGTCTGTTTCACAAAAACTACATCTCCAAAGTAGAACTGAGATATTTTACACCAAGCCAGCCTCCAATCCAAAAGACAGTATCTTAGACAATAGACAATAGACAATAGACAATAGGTGCAGGCGTAGGCCATTTGGCCCTTCGAGCCAGCACCGCCATTCAATGAGATCATCCCCAATCAGTACCTCGTTCCTGCCCTCTCCCCATATCCCCTGACTCCGCTATCTTTAAGAGCCCTCTCTAGTTCCCTCTTGAAAGCATCCAGAGAACCGGCCTCCACCACCTTTTGTGGCAGAGAATTCCACAGACTCACCACTCTCTGTGAGAAAAAGTGTTTTCTCATCTCCGTTCTAAATGGCTTACCCCTTATTCTTAAACTGTGTGGCACCTGGTTCTGGTCTATTGTTTCAGGTCGAGACCCTTCTTTAGACTTCAGAGTGCTTTCTGACCCACTGAGTTACTCCAGCACTTTGTATCTATCTTCAGTGTAAACCAACACCTGCAATTCCTTCCTCCACATTTAGAGTATTGTGTCCAGGTCTGGTCACCCAGTTATGGGAAAGATGTTGTCAGGCTGAAACGGGTACAGGAAAGATTTATGAGGATATTGCCAGAACTCGAGGGCCTGAGCTATAAGGGGAGGTTAAGCAGGCTCGGACTTTATTCCATGGAGCGCAGGAGGAAGCGGGGTGATCTTATACAGGTCTTTTGGATTCAGATTCAGATTCAGATTCAATTTTATGAGAGGAATAGGTCGGGTGATGCACAGAGTATTTTGCCCAGAGTTGGGAAATCAAGAACAAGTGGGCATAGGTTTAAGGTGAAGGGGGAAAGATTCAATGAGAATATGAAGGGCATCTTTTTTGTTTATACGAAGAAACATAGAAACATAGAAAACATAGAAAATAGCTGCAGGCCTGCACCGCCATTCAATATGATCATGGCTGATCATCCAACTCAGTATCCTGTACCTGCCTTCTCTCCATACCCCCTGACCCCTTTAGCCACAAGGGCCGCATCTAACTCCCTCTTAAATATAGCCAATGAACTGGCCTCAACTACCTTCTGTGGCAGAGAATTCCACAGATTCACCACTCTCTGTGTGAAATAAGTATTTCTCATCTCGGTCCTAAAAGATTTCCCCCTTATCCTTAAACTGTGACCCCTAGTTCTGGACTTCCCCAACATCGGGAATAATCTTCCTGCATCTAGCCTGTCCAACCCCTGAAGAATTTTGTACGTTTCTATAAGATCCCCCCTCAATCTTCTAAATTCTAGTGAGTACAAGCCAAGTCTATCCAGTCTTTCTTCATATGAAAGTCCTGACATCCCAGGAATCAGTCTGGTGAACCTTCTCTGTACTCCCTCTATGGCAAGAGTGGTTGGAGTAAGGAATGAACTGCCAGAGGAGGTTGTTGAGGCTGGGACTATCACAATGTTTAATCAATATTTGGACAGGTACATGGATAGGAGAGGTTTGGAGGGATATGGGCCAAACGTAGGCAGGTGGGACTGGAGCATGTTGGTAGGCTGGGCAAGTTGTGCCGAAGGGCTTGTTTCCACACTGTATCACTCTATGACTCTGGTAGCTGACTCTGAACAGAATCTTCAGAATCTTTTCATTCTCAATGCCAGGGCAAATTAATGCCCGGAGATTAATATTACAGCAGATTAAAAAGCAGGAACCCAGCCAAAACAAGAAGGTTGCAAATGTATATATAAATGAGCTTATTGGCATGCGTGCTAAATCACCTCGCCCTCTGTTCAATGTCCTTTTGTCTGTTATCTGCCCGATTGTGGCTGGAAATATCATTGCTAGCACATACGTCTTATACCACAGCAGTGTGTTCGATGGGATGGAGTGTTCGTTAATGTTAGTCGGAGCCTGTCTCTCACCCCGTGTTGGACCCTGCACTTGGCCATAATCTGGCCCACTGCCGATTTAGATTCGTTTAGTTCAGAGGTACAGCGAGCAAACAGGCCCTTCGGCCAGCTGACCAGCGATCCCCGCACACTAACACTATCCTACACACACACACACACACACACACACACACACACACACACACACCCACACACCCACACCCACACACACACACACACACACACACACACACACACACACACACACGGGACAATTTTACATTTTTACACCAAGTCGATTAACCTACAAACCTGCACGTCTTTGGAGTGTGGGAGGTAACCGAAGATCTCGGAGAAAAGCCACGCAGGTCACGGGAAGAAAGTACAAACTCCGTACAGACGGCACCCGTGGTCGGGATCGAACCCGGGTCTCCGGCGCTGTAAGGGACAACTCTACCGCTGCGCCGTGGCCGTGGCCGCCCCAATAAAAATAATTTGATTCTCATATAAAAATAACAATTGCTCCACCGACCAGAATCTACAAGCAGTTTCAAGTGAAAGAGCAAATGTCCACAGATTCAAAAGGCATCGGGCATAGATATCATAGAGACACAAGGAACTGCAGGTGCCGGCTTTCCCCAAAAAAACAGACACAAAGTGCTGGAGTAACTCAGCGGGTCAGGCAGCATCTCCGGAGACTATTTGTGTGCTGGTCACAGACGTAGATCTGCAATCCCGCGTTACAATTGCTCCACTATATTAAACCTCGACTCCATTCTGTATACTGTGGATGGCTCGTTGTAATCATGTATTGTCTTTCCGCTGACTGGTTAGCACGCAACAAAAGCTTTTCACTGTACCTTGGTGCATGGGACAATAAACTCAGCTTACTAGCTATCTAGCTGTTTAAGAAGGAACTGCAGATGCTGGGAAATCGAAGGTAGACAAAAGTGCTGGAGAAACTCAGCGGGTGCAGCAGCATCTATGGAGCGAAGGAAATAGGCAACGTTTCGGGCCGAAACCCGGAAGGGTTTCGGCCCGAAACGTTACCTATTTCCTAAAACAGTTCCTATTCGGCCCGAAACGTTGCCTATTTCCTAAAACAGTTCCTATTCGGCCCGAAACGTTACCTATTTCCTAAAACAGTTCCTATTCGGCCCGAAACGTTGCCTATTTCCTAAAACAGTTCCTATTCGGCCCGAAACGTTACCTATTTCCTAAAACAGTTCCTATTCGGCCCGAAACGTTGCCTATTTCCTAAAACAGTTCCTATTCGGCCCGAAACGTTGCCTATTTCCTTCGCTCCATAGATGCTACTCCGCTCAGCACCCGCTGAGTTTCTCCAGCACTTTTGTCTAACTAGTTAATGAGTCAAGCTAGCTAGTTAACTAACTAGCTAACTAGCTAGTTGATGTTTTGGGCCAGGAACCTTTATCATAGATATATACACACACAAAAAGCTGGAGTAACTCAGCGGGACGGGCAGCACCTCTGGAGAGAAGGAATGGGTGGCGTTTCGGGTCGAGAGCCTTCTTCAGACATGTTTGTTCAATACTTGATCAAAGCCTCCTGCAAGTCTCAAGTCTGAAGAAGGGTCTCAACACGAAACGTCACCCATTCCTTCTCTCCAGAGACGCTGCCCGTCCCGCTGAGTCACTCCGGCTTTTCGGTTTAAACCAGCATCTGCAGTTCCTTCCTACACTCAATCTGCTCCGATGTCTCTGATAGTCCCCCCATCACCTCCCCCTTCATACTATCAAATGTGGCCACAGTACTGAGGTGAGTGGGGGCAAGGTTTAAGGAGCTGGGCGGCTCAAGTCTATATTTGCAGAGAATCCGCTGCCCAGCGGTGGATTACAGGCGAGAGGCCGCTCTCTCGGGAAATTCATTCTCGCTTTGACATCTCACTTGGACGGTGGTCCTCACTCGCCGGGAGATGGGAGGGGGAGAGGGAGGGGATGGGGAAGAAGGGGCAAAGAGGGGAGGGGGGAAGGGAGGGGAGGGGGGGAGAGGGAGTGGTAGGGGGAGGGGAGAGGGGCGGGGAGAGGAGGAGAGGGAAGGGGGTGGAAGTGAGGGGAGAGGGAGAGGGGAGAAGGGGGAGAGGGAGTGGTAGGGGGAGGGGAGAGGAGGATAGGGAAGGGGTGGAAGTGAGGGGAGAGGGAGAGGGGAGGGGAGGGGAGGGGTACAAGGGGGGCAGAGGGTAGGGGAGAGGGGGAGAGGGGGAGATGGGAGAAGGGGGAGAGGGAGATGTCTGGATTACAGGTGAGCGGCCCGGTACCCCGGGAAATTCCTCCCCGTTCGAACATCTCGCTTTTGCAGTAGATCCCCACTCGCTCGCCTTCCCTTCCCATCTCCCATCTCCCAACAAATGCCGCGCGGAGCATTGCAGACCCGTGCACTTGTAGAGGAATTTAAAATAAATTTTTTAAAAGTTTATATGAAGAATAAAAGAGAAGATAACTGCAGGTACCTGACTTCAGACAGCAAATGCAATCTGGAGATCGGACTGTGAGGATTGGCAGGTTCACCAGGCACGCGGCTGGGTTCAGTTTAAACATCACTAGTAATAATCCATACTACTAATAATAATAATAATAATATTGACAAATCGCTCAGCCTGGTGTGCTCGCCCGCGGCTGCAGGGTCTCCCTGAGTCCAGGGTCTCCACTGAGAGGAAGCAAGTCTCACCTCTCCAGCTCCTTCGGTCTGCCAGCGTCAACTCCTCTGCATGTCAAGGCGCTTGCAAAAACTAGTGTGTACCCGGCATTGCACAAAGCCTATTTCCTTCCATCCATAGATGCTGCTGCACCCGCTGAGTTTCCCCAGCATTTTTGTCTACCATTGCAACAAGCTATCCGGGCCAACAGGACTAGCGGCTCTGAGGTATAGGGAGAGGTTGAGCAGGCTGGGTCTCTATTCCTTGGAGCGCCGGAGGATGAGGGGTGATCTTATAGAGGCGTACACAATCATGAGAGGAATAGATCGGGGTAGATGCACAGAGTCTCTTGCCCAGAGTAGGGGAGTCGAGGACCAGAGGATAGACAAAAATGCTGGAGAAACTCAGCAGGTGAGGCAGCATCTATGGAGCGAAGGAATAGGCGACGTTTCGGGTTGAGACCCGAAGGGTCTCGACCCGAAACGTCACCTATTCCTTCTGAAGAAGGGTCTCGACGATCCTTTCTCTCCACAGATGCTGCCTCACCCGCTGAGTTTCTCCAGCATTTTGTGTCTGCCTTCGATTTTACCAGCATCTGCAGTTCTTTCGTAAACATACCTACAAACCTGCGCGTCTTTGGAGTGTGGGAGGAAACTGGAGCACCCGGAGAAAACCCACGCAAACCCAAACCTATTCCTTCTGAAGAAGAGTCTCGACCCGAAACGTCACCTATTCCTTCTGAAGAAGGGTCTCGACCCGAAACGTCACCTATTCCTTCTGAAGAAGGGTCTCGACCCGAAACGTCACCTATTCCTTCTGAAGAAGGGTCTCGCCCCGAAACGTCACCTATTCCTTCTGAAGAAGGGTCTCGACCCGAAACGTCGCCTATTCCTTCGCCCCATAGATGCTGTCTCACCCGCTGAGTTTCTCCAGCATTTTTGTCTACTGTCCAACTCCCCAGCATCTGCAGTTCTTTCTTAAACACGAGGACTAGAGGACATATTTCCATCTGGGGGTGAATAAAGTGCTATCGTATCGTATCGTACATTAAGGTTTAAGGTGAGGGGGGAAAAGATTTAATAGGAATCTGAGGGGTAACTTTTTCACACAGAGGGTGTATGGAACGAGCTGCCAGAGGAGAGTTGAGGCTGGGACTATCCCAACATTTAAAAAACAGTTAGACAGGTACATGGATGGGACGGGTTTGGAGGGATATGGACCAAACGCGGGCAGGTGGGACTAGTGTAGACAAAAATGCTGGAGTAACTCAGCGGGCGAGGCAGCATCTATGGAGCGAAGGAAATAGGCAACGTTTCGGGTCGAGACCCTTCTTCAGACTGATGTAGCTGGGACATGTTGGCCGGTGCGGGCAAGTTGGGCCGAAGGGCCTGCTTCCACGCACTATGACTCAGTAACAGACATGTATGTCAATGTGTAGGAATGAGCCGCAGATGCTGGCTAGCGAAGATCTTGCACAAAGCATCTCTGGTAAAAAAGAATGGGGGCGACGTCTCGTGTCGAGACCCTTCTCCAGACAGTCTGAATGAAGCCTGTCCCGCCGAGTTACTCCAGCATTTTTGTGTGTCTATCTTCGAATATTCCATAATCCTGGTCACCTTTCATCCCACATGTCACATTCCCCGCTCTCCCTCCCCTCGCATGGACTCTCACATCCCACACGGCAACAATTCAGCGACAACACTCCTGAAGTAAAACCCTACACATATAAGTTACACAACATGCTGGAGTAACTCAGCGGGACAGGCAGCATCTCTGGAGAGAAGGAATGGGTGACGTTTCTGGTCGAGACCCTACTTCACACCCGGTAATATATATTTAAATTCTAGCTTCAAGAAAGAAACGGTTCAAAGGCATTTCTTCAACGGAGGAGTGGAGTTGGGGGGTGGAGGTGGGGGGCGAGCATTTTTCATTGATCTGATAATTCCCACCAACAAATAACATATCTGACAGCCAGCACCCGGCGCTGGCGTTTCACAACCGTTTGGCCCAAACATTCTTATTTCGCACAAATTAAACCGCGAGAAGAGCCTGGCAAAAACTCTGCTAAATGTGAGCAAAAACTAAACTCCACCAACGGATACACAATCTCGTAGCTAAAAGAGCAGAAACCAGCCCGTAGTATTGACAGGACGCCAGTTAGTTTTTAACTCAATTCCCTAACAAGCGACATTCTGGCAAAAAAAAATTAAACCCGGCAAAACACGGTTAAAATAACTGTTTGCAAGTCATACCTTTATGTGTGACCATTTTGTGAAAGATAATTAGCTTTACATCAAGATGTTGAACATTATCCCCGTTATCAGCTTAGATTTTTAATTCACCCACCGCCAGCCTGTTATTCCACTCTCCCCACTTTCAATGCTCCATTCCCTCTTCTCTAGAATGTTGACTATTCTTTTTCCACATCATTTTAACTCCCACCTCCCTCCCCCCCCACCCCCCGCCCCACTCCTGCCTTTTCTCCTCCCCTTCTCTCGAATCTCCTCGGTTGCGATCGGATCGGATCGTACATGGGTTTAAGGTGAGGGGGAGATTTAATGGGAATCTGAGGATATCTCTGCATTTCGTTTCTCTCCCCCGGCTCCTACTTTCTCCTTCAGTCTCCAGCTTTCTCCTCAATCCCTCACACCCTGGCGCACTTCCCCTCTTCCCCTCATCCTTTATCGTTCTCTAACTTCCCCCACCTCACTGTAACCAACGCCTCTCAGCTCTCGGCACCTCACCCCAGGTCTCCCTGCCAGAGCGTCTCCCCACAATCACACATTAGTCTCTTACCCAAGTCGGGATCACAAGCCTGGATATCCCTCCCCTCTGACAGTCCCACGAAGCACTTTCATCCACACTTTCCCAACCTCCGCCTCTTCCTGTGTGATCCTCATATTCCCTCATCACCCTTTCCCCCTCCTTTCCGTTCTCCCCACTTTCTTTCATTCCTCCCACCTTTCCTTCCATTCCCATGGATTCTTCCTTCTTAATTCTTCCTATTTTTGTTCTTTGACTCTTCATTCGCCGTTGCTCATGTTCCCACCATTCAGTGTAGGGAGGAACTGCAGATACTGATTCACACCGAAGATAGACACTAAACTCTGGAGTAACTCAGCGGGACAGGCAGCATCTCTGGGGAGAAGGAATGGGCGACGTTTCGGGTCGAGACCCTTCTTCACCCATTCCTTCTCCCCAGAGATGCTGCCTGTCCCGCTGAGTTACTCCAGCATGTTGTGTCTCTCATCCCCCCATTCTCCTTTCTCCCTTCCACTGCTCCTTCCGTGCCTCGTTCCCATTTCTTTTTCCAGAGTTTTACACGTTCTCTTTTCCCAATTCCCCTCATTCCCTTTCCCCCAACTTCATCCTAGTTTTATTCCTTCTTTCAATCGGTCCGCCTCCTAGTTTTGGCAGACAAAAGGTAGACTTCAGTCTGAAGAAGGGTCTCGACCCGAAACGCCACCCATTCCATCTCTCCATAGATGCTGCTGCACCCGCTGAGTTTCTCCAGCATTTTTGTCTACCTTCGATTTTCCAGCATCTGCAGTTCCTTCTTAAACACCTCCTAATTTAAGTTAATTCTCCAGGTTGCTCCCTGGTTATTTCTCATTCCCTAGTTTCTCTCATTCCTCCTCTCCCAATTCCCTTTCTGTTCTCTTCCTAGTGTGTTTTTCCTCTCGCCCCCCTTTTTTATTCAGTTTCTCTGGCTTTTCCCTTTTTTCATTCCTCTTCTCCTGCACCTTTATCTCTTTTCCCAGTTCCCTATCATTTTCAATTCTCTCCTTCCTTGCACCCATAACTTTTATCCCCAATTTCCTGACATTACATCTTCTCTCTTTTCCCCCCAGTCTTCCATTCCTCTTTTTCTAGTTTATTTCATCCCACTTCCTTCCCATTCCCATTTCATTCCCCCCAACTCCTATCATTCCAGTTAATCCACTGTTCTCAAACATTCCAATCCCCCCTCTTCATCTCCCACTTTTGATCATTTCCTTAACATTCCCATTTCCCCATCTCAAATCCCTTTGATTTACCCCCTCCCATTCCATCTTCTTCCCCAATTTCGTGCACTCGCCTTTCCAGAGTTTCTCTTCCCACTTTGCTCTTCCTTACACTTTCCCTGCATCTCACTTATCCCGTTTTCCCAGTTTCTATCCCCTCTCCTACTGTCCACTCCTTCCCAGACTCACATTCCCCACCATCAAATCCCCGTTTCCCTCCCCCTCTCCCCACATTCCCGTTTCATCTGTATCCCGAGTCTCCCGTCTTTTCTCCCACTATTCCCCCCCCCCCGTTTTAATTCCAGTCCTCCCTCCCCAATCCCTCCCATTCACATTCACCTTCTTTATTCCCTGTTCCTATCCCGTTATTTCTCTTTTCCCCAGTTTCTCTCATTCCCCTTCTCCCCCAGCCTCTTAGTTTTCCCTCTCCTCCCACTTTCTCTGAATCACGTTCTCTCATCTCCACATCTTCCCACCCCCTCTCCTTTTTATTCCCCACGTTCTCTCCCCCTCTCTTCTCCCCCCTTCTTTCTCTCCACTCTCGTCCCTTCTTTTCCCCCCAGTCTTTCTCTCTCTCCCTCCCTTCCCATCCCATCCCACCCCCTCCAGCCCCCAGCGCCGCCACCCCGACCCTCACTCACTCACTCACCCCTGTGAAGTCCTGCCGCTCTCACTCGCGGCTCGACCACCAGCGCCGCCAGCTCTGTCCATGCCCCGCCGTTGTGTCTCTGTCCCGGCCGCCGCTCCGCAGCTCCGTAGCTCCGGGGAGCTCTGCACCATGCCCCGGCTCGGCGGGCTCCCGCGGCGGCACGAACTCCCCTCTCGCCCGGGCACTTTGGGCTCCCTCTACCTCCTCCCCTCTCCCCTTCTCCCTCTCCCCACGCCCCTGCCCCTCTGCAATCCTCGCCCACCCCCTTGCCTCACCAGCAGACCCCCCACCCCCCTCCTCAGACCACAGACCCCCTTCTCTCTCACACACACACACACAGTGACAGGCTGCCTCGGGAGCGCGCACCGCCAGCGCGCCTCCCTCCCGTGCACGCGTGCCCCAAACACCACTCCCCTGGAAAAAGACTCAAGCCACCCTCCCCTTCATTCTATTGCATTTAGGATTTGCTGGGTTAACATTGAGTTGTGTGTGAACACTAAATGCGCGCCCCCTGCGTGGTGGAATCGCCGCGGGAGCGCGCGCACGCCCCACACCACTTTTTTTTTTTGCAAGGCGCGCCCCCGCCCCATCACTCACTGTGATCAGTGTGTGTGTGTGTGGACTGAATAAAGAGGAATGGTCAGAGCAAGGACGTTGCGTCAGTTCATGAATAACCAGAAAAAAATCTTTAGTCCCAACATCTCACTTCGATATACAACGACTGAGACGGTGGTACAACGGCTGGGGTCCCCGTGGTCTTCAGGAAGACCCCAAAGCGCTTTGCAAGGGGTTGTGAAGCACTTCTTAAAAGTTATGTCGGAAACTCTGCAGCCCAACTTGCGCACACGGCAAGCCCCCGACATACCGGCATACAGCATCCTGAAACAAGGAACTGCAGATGCTGGTTAATATCACAAAAAGGACACAAAGTGCTGGAGTAACTCGGTGGGTCAGAGTCAGGCAGCATCTCTGGAGGACATGGATAGGTGACGTTTCTCGGAGGGTCTGAAGAAGGGTCAGAGGGCGGTGGAGGCAGGTTCTCTGGATGCTTTCAAGAGAGAGCTAGATAGGGCTCTTAAAGATAGCGGAGTCAGGGGATATGGGGAGAAGGCAGGAACGGGGTACTGATTGGGGATGATCAGCCATGATCACATTGAATGGCGGTGCTGGCTCGAAGGGCTGAATGGCCTACTCCTGCACTTATTGCCTATTGTCTATTGTCTATTGTCTATGAGGGTCTCAACCCAAAATGGTACCTGTCATGAATAGTGAATAGGGATAGAGTGGATGTGGAGAGGATGTGTCCACTAGTGGGAGAGTCCAGGACCAGAGGGCACAGCCTCAGAATAAAAGGAGGTTCCTTTTGAAAGGAGGTGAGGAGGAATTCCTTGAGTCAGAGAATCTGTGGAATTCTTTGCCACAGAAGACTTTGGAGGCCAAGTCAGCGGATATTTTTAAGATGGAGACGGATAGATTCTTGTTTAGTGCGGGCCGTCAGGGGTAATGGGGAGAAGGCAGGAGAATGGGTTGAGAGGGAGAGATAGATCAGCCATGATTGAATGGTGAAGTAGACTAGATGGGCCGAATGGCCTAATTCTGCTCCTATAACGTAAACGTATGAACCATTCATGTTGCCCAGAGATGCTGCCTGACCTGCTGAGATACTCCAGCACTTTGTGTCCTTAACTGTTTTGGTATGTGTTGTTGAAGATGAACGGCAGCGGTAGAGTTGCTGCCTCACAGCGCCAGAGACCCGGGTTCGATCCCGACTACGGGTGCTGTCTGTACGGAGTTTGTACGTTCTCCCCGTGACCTGCGTGGGTTTCCTCCGAGATCTTCGGTTTCCTCCCACACTCCAAAGACGTACAAGTTTGTAGGTTAATTGGCTTGGTGTAAATGTACAAATTGTCCCTTGTGTGTGTAGGATAGTGTTAGTGTGCGGGGATCGCTGGTCGGTGCAGACTCGGTGGGCCTGTTTTCGCGCTGTATCTCTAAATTGAACTAAACTAGTCAGCTAGTGGCATATTTCTGAGTTACACAAAATTGCTGGGGAAACTCAGCGGGTGCAGCAGCATCTATGGAGCGAAGGAAATAGGCGACGTTTCGGGCCGAAACCCTTCTTTCTGAGTGCTGTCTCTATCACAGCTACGAACTCCAGAGGCAATTTGCACTGAGCAGCTTTCAAAAGCAGTAATCAGACAACAATAAGATAATAACCCATGATGGATCAGTATTATCCAAGATACCAGCAAGAATCCTTGTTCTTCAGCGCAGCTCACTCAGTAGGATCGAGTTCTGCTCTAATTGAAGAAAGCGGCAAGGTCCTAGAGCAAACTTTCATACAAGTTCACGTCGATTGTGATATGCCCTAGTCTAGCGAGGTGTAGGTACAATGACAAACCTCACTTACAGGAACATCACAGACTCAAACATATACACACACACACAGATTATTAGCTGTCAGAGTCAAGTTCACATTGATTGTCATATGCCCTACTAAACACAGTCATGCATAGAAACATAGAAAATAGGTGCAGGAGGAGGCCATTCGGCCCTTCGAGCCAGCGCCGCCATTCATTATGATCATGGCTGATCGTCCCCTATCAATAACCCGTGCCTGCCTTCTCCCCATATCGACTCCACTAGCCCCAATAAAGTCGCAGCCTGGCGTAACATCTCTCCAAGTTCCACTCAGAGAGGAATTATGTACATTGTCGTATCTGTTTACTGCTGAAATGGAATTTCCACCACCGACCATCAAGCTGGTGATGCGTTATAACAATCTCTACCAGTGGTACAGAACATACATTGCTCTCTGCCACTTCAGAACTCCTTCAACATCACCACTGACTTTTGGTTTCCTGCATGCTAAACTCAGAAATTTCTTCTAGCCCCACATGAACCAATTTCCCCCTCCCCCTCCATCCTTTCCTCTGGCTTCACATTTTTGTTTAGAGACACAGCACGGCCCAACGAATCCGCGCCGACCAGCGACCCCCGCACACTAGTGACACACTACACACACGAGGGACAATTTACAATCTTTACTGAAGCCAATTAACCGACAAACCTGCACGTTTTTGGAGTGCGGGAGGAAACTGGAGATCCCAGAGAAAACCCACGCAGGTCACGGGGAGAATGCCCAAACCCCGGACAGACATGGATAGGATAGGATAGGGGTACTTTATTGTCACATGTGATAAGGCACGGGGAAATTCTTTGCTTGCATAAACAATGTACACAAATAGCAGCCACCCACGGTACTGACAATGTTACAAAGCATGCTCCCCCCCCCCCCCCCCCCCCCCACAGCAGTTCCCCCGCTCTGGGTCCCCATTGTCCATTGTCCACCCCATTGTCCACTGTCCTTCCCCGCTCCCCTCACGGTAGTTCTCTACGCACGCATCGACCGTCGACCGCGGTTCGACCCGCGAGGTATCGCTGCTGCCACGAGGTTTCACCACCGCCAAGTCCCAGTCGTGGCGAGACTTCACCACAGAGAAGCCCCCCATAGTCAGGATCGAACCCGGGTCTCTGGCGCTGAGAGGCAGCAACTCTACCGCTACGCCACTTGAACTCCTGAACCCTATCACTCCCCTTACATCACCCCTCTTCTTCTTCTTGTGTATGGCGTGTAGGACAACTTGTTCTATTTGATCATATTGAATGGCGGTGCTGGCTCGAAGGGCTGAATGGCCTACTCCTGCACCTATTGTCTATTGTCTACTGTCTATTGTCTATGAGGGTCTCAACCCAAATGATTGTGCACGCCGGGTTGATTGCATCCGTCGAAACAGGGCAGACCACGTGATATTTGCAATCTCCCACCCCAACGTCACCCCTGGATGCTAGGCTCAGAAATTCCTTGTAACCCCACATGAACTTGCAGCTATTTCCCCCTTGTTCCTCCCCCCCCCCCCCTCCACCTTTATCCTTTCCTCTGGCTTCACAATTCGTACATTTTCTATCCTTACCTCACATCTTTTGTCTTTTCATCCCTGGCCTTGGTCCATCCGTCTGCAAATCAAAATGAAAACATTCAGGTGTATCCACCTAATATTTACCAAGCGTTGACCTGCCCATCATCCCAGGTTTTTACCCACCCCCCCACTCCCCAACCATAATCAGTCTAAAGAAGGGTCCCGATCGAAAACGTCACCTGTCCACGTTCTCCAAGGATGCTGCCTGACCCGCTGAGTTACTCCAGCACTTTGTCTCTTTCCTTGGCAAACCTGCACCTGCAGTTCCTTGTTTCTACATTCTACATTTGTAACAAGATGGACACGAAAAGGAGAAGGAGATCTTTCCCAATGCTTCCACCACTGGGCCAATTGCTTAAACAATTAACTTCCTCGGGCGTTAACAGAGTAAAATGTCCCAAGGCTTGCAATATTTGCCACCAAACCCCAGAAGGAGATATTGGGGACAGATGACAAAACAGGGAGAAGAAATGGGTGACATTTCGGGTCAAGACCCTTCTTCAGACACTTCCGGTTAAAAAATAATAACAAACTCACTTGGACCATCTCTGACATCCCTCTTCCATTTAAAAAAAAATGTTACTCTAGAATTTTGTGTCTATCTTCGGAGAAAAGCAAAATCTGCTGCTGAAGGGTCTCGACCCAAAACATCACCAGTTCCTTCTCTCCAGAGATGCTGCCTGTCCCATTGAGTTACTCCAGCATTTTGTGTCCACCAACTTAAACCAGCATCTGCAGATCTTATCGGGATAACTTAAAGGGGAGAATTCCACAGGTTAGAGTCCAGATTGAAAGTTGATTGAAAGATTGAAAGATACAGCATGGAAACAGGCCCTTCAGCCCACTGAGTCCATGCCAACCATCGATCAAGGGATATGGGGAGAAGGCAGGAACGGGGTACTGATTATGGATCATATTGAATGATCATATTGAATTCACACTAGTTCTATATCATCCATTCCCTACATACTAGGGGCAATGTAAGAGGCAATTATCCCACAACCCCGCACATCTTTGGGATGTGGGAGGAAACCGGAGCACCCGGATAAAACCTACGCAGTCAAAGGGAGAACGTGCAAACTCCATTAAAGCAGCACCTGAGGTTGGGATCGAACCCTGGTTTCTAGTGCTGTAAGGCAGCAGCTGCAGCAGATCTGGCGAGAGGCATTTCCAAACTTCTGTACCTCTGGCCTGGAGGTGGGAAGAGAAGAGGGTGAGACTGGTCCATGGTCCATGTACTCGCTAGAATTTAGAAGATTGAGGGGGGATCTTATAGAAACTTACAAAATTCTTAAGGGGTTGGACAGGCTAGATGCAGGAAGATTATTCCCGATGTTGGGGAAGTCCAGAACAAGGGGTCACAGTTTAAGGATAAGGGGGAAGACTTTGAGGACCGAGATGAGAATTTTTTTTTCACACAGAGAGTGGTGAATCTGTGGAATTCTCTGCCACAGAAAGTAGTTGAGGCCACAGTTCATTGGCTATATTTAAGAGGGAGTTAGATGTGGCCCTTGTGGCTAAAGGGTTCAAGGGGTATGGAGAGAAGGCAGGTACAGGATACTGAGTTGGATGATCAGCCATGATCATATTGAATGGCGGTGCAGGCTCGAAGGGCCGAATGGCCTACTCCTGCACCTATTGTCTATGTTTCTATGTTTCTATGATTATGCTGGCAGCCTTTCTGAGGCGGCATGGAATGTAGAAGAATCCATGGAAGGGAGGTTGAGTTGTGTGATGGTCAGGGCAACGTCCACAAATTCTCTGCAATTTCAATATCTCAATAAGATGCTTTCCACTGCGCATCTGTAGATGTCCGTGGGGGTTGTTGGGGACATGTCGAACTTTCGAACCCTTCCAATGAACTTGGGAAAATGCCCCACAATCAATATCATTATAGTAGATTATCTGGTCATTACCTTATTGCTGTACGTGGGAGTTTGTTATATAAAACTCAGCTCCATACTCACATTGTAAATTATAACTACACCTTGATTATTGACCATAACATTCTCTGTCTTGTGAAAGGTCTGGAAATGAAAATTAAGTTTCCTTTTCTGAAGCATCCGCTAACTCACCATGACGATGAGTCACCCCCTTGGGTGAAAGCCATTTGGTGCTCTCTACTTTCTTCTAATCTAATATGCTGTAACGTTGGTCGCGTGATGTGTCTTGCATTAGATTTTTGGGAGACATTTTTGAAATGTATTTGCATTTCAGCGATGCTCTTTCCGAATCGTTCAAAGTTCATGCGGAGCAAATTACACCAGTAACTAATGCCTCTGTCCCACTTAGGAAACCTGAACGGAAACCTCTGGAGACTTTGCGCCCCACCCAAGGTTTCCGTGCAGTTCCCGGAGGTTGCAGGTGGTTGCCGGAGGTTGCAGGTAGTGGAAGCAGGTAGGGAGACTGACAAAAATCTCCGGGAACCGCACAGAAACCTTGGGTGGGGCGCAAAGTCTCCAGAGGTTTCGTTCAAGTTTCCTAAGTGGGACAGGGGCATTAGGGATCAATTGCATCGCAAATAAAAACATTTCATCAGCTATCAATCAGATGTCAGGAAATACTGACAATTAAGTCAGATTTACCGATAGCCAAAAATGGACTCGGCGAGGGGGGGGGGGGGGGGGTGGGGGGGGAAGCTGTAAGGGGGGGGGGGGGAGATAGAACAATGGAGGGCCCAGAGTGGGGAGACCACCAGAAGGGAGGAGGAGGGAGGGGGGGGGGGGGGGGGAGAACAAAGGAGGTCCTGTCGCGGGATACTTTGTAACTTTGTCGGTGCCCTTTAAGTAGCGACTCTTTGCATACCCTGGGTGTTTGCATGCAAGGAATTTCACTGTGGCTTGTCACATGTGCCAATAAAGTATTCATTCATTCACAAAAGAAATGTTTAGAGTAATTTTGTCCACCATTTTTGTCTTAATAATTTATAACATGACGGGTTCATCTATAAATTATTCAATCCATGTAAACTTTTTGTAAACCGACATATGCAGTTCCAGCATTCTAGTGACTAGAATTATATCCAGATTAGAGGTTTTATCTTTTCAATAGAGGTTAGACAAACTTGGATTGTTTTATCTGCAACGTTGGAGTTTGATAGAGTGTATGAAATTACAATAGGGTAGACAGATGGAATTTTTTTTTCCCCAGGTTAAAAATGTCACCCATTCCTTTTCTCCAGAGATGCTGCCTGACCAGCTGAGTTAGTCCAGCCTTTTGTGTCTATCGAGAGATAGCCTTGGGTACAGAGGGACTCATTTACACAGGTCATTCGAGCACAGAAACATAGAAACATAGAAAATAGGTGCAGGAGTAGGCCATTCGGCCCTTCGAGCCTGCACCGCCATTCAATATGATCATGGCTGATCATCCAACTCAGTATCCTGTACTCCACATTGGACACAGAGCCGTCCATGTTGCTCAATCACCGCCCTGTCATCCTGTAAATGTCAAAGACTAGAGGGCATAGATTTATGGTGAGAGGGGTAGAGTTTAAAGGCGATGCGTGGGGAAAATTGTTAAAAGTTGTCTGGAACTTAGGGTGGTGCGGTGGCCCAGCGGGAGAGTTGCTGGCTCACAGCGCCAGAGACCCAGGTTGAATCCTGACTACAGGTGCTATCCGTATGAAGGTTATATGTTCTCCCCGTGAACATAGAAACATAGACATAGAAACATAGAAATTAGGTGCAGGAGTAGGCCATTCGGCCCTTCGAGCCTGCACCGCCATTCAATATGATCATGGCTGATCATCCAACTCAGTATCCCATCCCTGCCTTCTCTCCATACCCTCTGATCCCCTTAGCCACAAGGGTCACATCTAACTCCCTCTTAAATATAGCCAATGAACTGGCCTCGACTACCCTCTGTGGCAGAGAGTTCCAGAGATTCACCACTCTCTGTGTGAAAAAAGTTCTTCTCATCTCGGTTTTAAAGGATTTCCCCCTTATCCTTAAGCTGTGACCCCTTGTCCTGGACTTCCCCAACATCGGGAGCAATCTTCCTGCATCTAGCCTGTCCAACCCCTTAAGAATTTTGTAAGTTTCTATAAGATCCCCTCTCAATCTCCTAAATTCTAGAGAGTATAAACCAAGTCTATCCAGTCTTTCTTCATAAGACAGTCCTGACATCCCAGGAATCAGTCTGGTGAACCTTCTCTGCACTCCCTCTATGGCAATAATGTCCTTCCTCAGATTTGGTGGGGTTTTGTCCGGGTGCTCCGGTTTCTTCCCACAGTCCAAAGATGTACAAGTTTGTATGTACAATACACAACAATACAATACTTGTCACATTGCACATAAGTGCAAGTGAAATGAATATGTCAGCAGTGGTACAATTATAAAGAACACACACAAAAACACAATAAAAATTTAACATAAACATCCACCACGGCATTCATCACTGTGGTGGAAGGCACACAATTTGGCCAGTCCTCCTCCATTTTCCCCCGTGGTCGGGACCTCAACCCTCCGCAGCCGTCGCTGCGGGCGTCCAGATGGTAAAAGGACAAGGTACAAGTCCAGGTAAGTCCAGAGTCGGCTCTTCCCCACCGGAGACCGCGGCTTTAAGTTGGTGTAGGCCGCAGGCCGGCGGTCGAAGATTTAAAGTCACGGCACGAAACGTTGCCTATTTCCTTCGCTCCATAGACGCTGCTGCACCCGCTGAGTTTCTCCAGCAATTTTGTCTACCTTTGATTTTCCAGCATCTGCAGTTCCTTCTTGTACAAGTTTGTAGGTTAATTGGCTTGGTATACGTGCAAACTGTCCCTAGTGTGTGTAGGATAATAATAATAATAATAATGGATGGGATTTATATAGCGCCTTTCTAATACTCAAGGCGCTTTACATCGCATTATTCATTCACTCCTCAGTCACACTCGGTGGTGGTAAGCTACTTCTGTAGCCACAGCTGCCCTGGGGCAGACTGACGGAAGCGTGGCTGCCAATCTGCGCCTACGGCCCCTCCGACCACCACCAATCACTCACACACATTCACACACATTCACACACAGGCAAAGGTGGGTGAAGTGTCTTGCCCAAGAACACAACGACAGTATGCACTCCAAGCGGGATTATTTGGATAGTGCTAGTGTACGGAGATCGCTGGTCGGAATGGATCACTAGAAGTTGTTAATTGATTTTAAATCTGAGATTCAGGAATTGTTAATCAACAATTTGAGTATAGGAGCAGGGAGGTTCTACTGCAGTTGTACAGGGTCTTGGTGAGACCACACCTGGAGTATTGCGTACAGTTTTGGTCTCCTAATCTGAGGAAAGACATTCTTGCCATAGAGGGAGTACAGAGAAGGTTCACCAGACTGATTCCTGGGATGTCAGGACTTTCATATGAAGAAAGACTGGATAGACTCGGCTTGTACTCGCTAGAATTTAGGAGATTGAGGGGGGATCTTATAGAAACTTACAAAATTCTTGAGGGGTTGGACAGGCTAGATGCAGGAAGATTGTTCCTGATGTTGGGGAAGTCCAGAACAAGGGGCCACACAGTTTAAGGATAAGGGGGAAATCCTTTAAGACCGAGATGAGAAAAACATTTTTCACACAGAGAGTGGTGAATCTCTGGAACTCTCTGCCACAGAAGGTAGTTGAGGCCACAGTTCATTGGCTATATTTAAGAGGGAGTTAGATGTGGCCCTTGTGGCTAAAGGGATCAGGGGGTATGGAGAGAAGGCAGGTACAGGATACTGAGTTGGATGATTAGCCGTGATCATATTGAATGGCGGTGCAGGCTCGAAGGGCCGAATGGCCTACTCCTGCACCTATTTTCTATGTTTCTATGTTTCTATACTATGCGGGCAAAGCTGTGATGTTTGTGCACTGATTAGACTGATTCTCGGTGAAGACAGGGTCGAGGATACAAGATCTAGCCCTGCACCACTACAACAATAGAAACACACAAATAATTACTGGGAATATATGCTAACCCGTTCAGGCAAGAGTTGGCAATCACTGAGGATTGGTCTAATTTGGGATTGGATATAAAGAAGTTATTACTCATTACACTTCATTGCAATGTAATTCATTAGCATTAGTCACATTAATACTGTTAATAGGAACCGGAAGGCTCATAAATTATTCCTACTGCCTAGAGCTGGTTATGGAAGATTATTTCCAGCAAGCCAGCTATTTACAAATGCTTCGGCCCCACCCTAGTCATCGCACTAGTTTCACTGTTCAAAAAGGAACTGCAGATGCTGGAATATCGAAGGTACACAAAATTTCTGGGGAAACTCAGCGGGTGCAGCAGCATCTATGGAGCGAAGGAAATAGGCGACGTTTCGGGCCGTCTGAAGAAGGGTTTCGGCCCGAAACGTCGCCTATTTCCTTCGCTCCATAGATGCTGCTGCAACCCGCTGAGTTTCTCCAGCAATTTTGCAGATGCTGGAATATCGAAGGTACACAAAATTTCTGGGGAAACTCAGCGGGTGCAGCAGCATCTATGGAGCGAAGGAAATAGGCGACGTTTCGGGCCGTCTGAAGAAGGGTTTCGGCCCGAAACGTCGCCTATTTCCTTCGCTCCATAGATGCTGCTGCACCCGCTGAGTTTCTCCAGCAATTTTGTGTACCTGCACTAGTTTCACTGTTGTCCAGGTGAAATTCATTGTCTATAACGCGTTAACACCAAACCCACAAACCAACAATAGACCATTTCCTTCATCATCGATATTCTTTTGCACATTTTTCAATGTTATTGAGATGCTATTTAGAAACATAGAAAATAGGTGCAGGAGTAGGCCATTTGGCCCTTCGAGCCAGCACCGCCATTCAATATGATCATGGCCGATCACCCAAAATCAGTAAGATAGACACAAAAAGCTGGAGTAACTCAGCGGGACAGGTAGCATTTCTGAAGAGTAGGAATGGGTGACATTTTGGGTTCCCATATTCCTTGATTCCGTTAGCCCTAGGAACTATATCCAACTGTGGCCTCCACTGCCCTCTGTGGCAGGGAACTCCATAAATTCACAACTCTCTGGGTGAAAAAGTTTTTTCTCACCTCAGTCTTAAATGACCTCCCCTTTATTCTAAGACTGTGTGGCCACTGGTTCTGGATTAGTTTAGAGAATTCCCGTGGACAAATTAGTTTAGTTGAGTTTAGTACAGGTTGGTTGGCTAATTGACTTTGGTAAAAAATATTGATCATCCCTAGAGTGAAGGATAGTGGTTGTGTACGGGGTTATTGCTTGTCAGTGTGGACTCGATGGGCTGAAGGGCCTGTTTCCGCGCTGAATCTCTAAAGTCCAAAGTCTAAACTATGGAGTGGAATTATTTGGATAGTTTGAGGCTTTTAATAGGCACCTGGACTGGTAAATGGATAGGATGGACAGGTTAGATGCAGGAAGATTGTTCCCGATGTTGGGGAAGTCCAGAACAAGGGGTCACAGTTTAAGGATAAGGGGGAAATCTTTGAGGACCGAGATGAGGAAAACATTTTTCACACAGAGAGTGGTGAATCTGTGGAATTCTCTGCCACAGAAGGTAGTTGAGGCCACAGTTCATTGGCTATATTTAAGAGGGAGTTAGATGTGGCCCTTGTGGCTAAATGGATCAGGGGGTACGGAGAGAAGGCAGGTACAGGATACTGAGTTGGATGATCAGCCATGATCATATTGAATGGCGGTGCAGGCTCGAAGGGCCGAATGGCCTAATCCTGCACCTATTTTCTATGTTTCTATGTTTCTATGAAAGATTTCGAGGGTTGTGGGCAAATGAGACTAGCTTATCGAGCTACCTAGGTTTAGTTTAGTTTAGCTTAGAGATACAGCGCGGAAACAGGCCCTTCGGCCCACCGAGTCCGCTCCAACCAGCGATCCCCGCACACTGACACTACCCTACACAAACAAGAGACAATTTTACATTTTATACCAAGCCAATTAACCAACAAACCTGCACGTCTTTGGAGCGTGGGACGAAACAGAAGGTCTTGGAGAAAACCCACGCAGGTCACGGGGAGAAGGTACAAACTCCACACAGACAGCACCCATAGTCAGGATCGAACCCGGGTCTCTGGCGTTGTAAGGCAGTAGCTCTACAACTACGCCATTGATTTCATGGATGATTTGGGCCAAGGGGCATGTTTCCGTGACTCTAATTTTTTCAAATTCAGAAAATGCACATTGAGCAGAAATTGAGTTTAGTTTATTGTCACGTGTACCGAGGTACAGTGAAAAGCTTTTGTTGCGTGCTAACCAGTCAGCAGAAAGACAATACATGATTACAATTGATCCAGTTATAGACTGTAGATACATGATCAGGGAATAACGTTTAGTGCAAGGTAAAGCCAGCAAAGCTGATCAAGGAGGGTCTCCAATGAGGTAGATGGTAGTTCAGGACAGCTCTCTGGTTGTGGTAGGATGGTTCACAGTTGCCTGATAACAGCTGGGAAGAAACTGTCCCTGAATCTGGAGGTGTGTGTTTTCACACTTCTGTACCTTTTTGCCCGATGGGAGAGGGGAGAAGAGGGAGTGTCCGGGGTGCGACTGGTCCTTGATGATGCTGCTGGCCTTGCCGAGGCAGCGTGAGGTGTAGATGGAGTCAGTGGAAGGGAGGTTGGTTTGTGTGCGTGATGGTCTGGGCTGCGTCCACAATTCGCCGTGTCCTGGATGGAGCTGTTCCCAAACCGTGCAGCGATGCATCCCCATAAAATGCTTTCCGTGACCTGCTTTGCTGAATTCTTCACCGTTTCTGGGAACAGGCAGGTCAGGTTCATGTTTAACATCACCAGAGCATGGAGCATCAAATGAGCAACACTCCTTCACTAGTGCAATGGAGTGTCAAATTAACCTGCATCTCCAACACCCTATTATAAAGGGCACACCTACACAAAATCTAACTCACCTCCCATCTTTAGACTTTAGACTGTAGAGACACATTGTGGGTAACAGTCCCTTCGGCCCATCGAGTCCATGCCGACCAAGTTACACTTACACAATCCTGCACTCCTGATAAATTACAGTTTGCAGCACCTACAAACCCGAACGTCTTTGGGACGTGGGAGAAAACCCACGCGGTCACGGGGAGAACATTCGGACTCCACATAGACAGAGTGATATTTAATATTGTTTCAAATCCATTGCGTCTTTGATTTAGTTGGATGAATCAGTTATTAGCTTTTTGCATTAAGACATATGTGGCCAGTGTACCATGTACAAGTACCATTGGTGATTGAGATCAAGTGATGCAACACCTTCAATGTGTTATGGAGAATATTATGTTGACAGACCATACAGTTCATTTACTGAAACAGATGAGGCCATTCGGCCCATGGGCTCCCCACAGTACTATCCCATCCACTCCACTTAATCACACATAGAAACATAGAAACATAGAAAATAGGTGCAGGAGTAGGCCATTCGCCCCATGGGCTCCCCACAATACTATCCCATCAATTCCACTTTTGATCCTTAATCACACGAAGGGTGATTTATTGGGATTAGTTATAGGAAAACATATTTTCCAAATCTTAAATGTCATGTTTAGCAGTTGAGATTATAAGAATGTCTGCATATATAATTGGCTATATTTATAGATTGTATATATGTTACCTGTATATATTTAACTCATTATTTACAGTTTAATACCTATAATTAGTTAACTGATTGCATTGATTTTGTTTTGAAAAGGAAGAAGTATAGTAAAAATTAGCCTTAAATATGAGTAAGAATATCAGACATTAATCCATTCTGATGATCATACACTGCAGTTTAGTTTGAGTATGGCTGAACACAATAGGATATTTTTTTCGCGCTCCCCTTACTACAATCAGAGTAAAGAAAGGTCCTGATGTGAAAAGTCATCTTTAGTTTACTTTAGAAATACAGCGCGGTAACAGACCATTCGGCCCATTGAGCCCTCGCTGCCCAGCGATCATCTCAGATACTTACACTATCCTACACACACTAGGGACAATTTACAATTTTACCAAAGCCAATTAACCTACAAACCTGTACGTCTTTGGAGTGTGGGAGGAAACCGGAGATCCCGGCAAAAACCCACGCAGGTCACGGGGAGAACGTAGAGACGGCACCCGTAATCAGGATCGAACCCGGGTGTCTGGAGCTGTAAGGCAGCAACTCTACCGCTGCGCCACCTATCCGCGTTCTCCAGAGATGCTGCTTGACCCGCTGAGTTACCCCAGCACTCTGTGTCTTCCTCTGGCCTTGAACACTCTGGGAGTTTACTCTGTATATATTTGTTACATCAGTAAACCACAGATAGAAACACTACTGGATTAGTTGTGGAAGTCCAAGTCTTTCTTGGGGGTGGGAGATTACAACCTTCACGTGGTCCGCCCTGTTTCGATGAATGCAATCAACCCGCCGTGCACAATCAAGGAAGATCAAATAGAACAAGTTGTCCTACAACTTTATGCTGTGCACGCCACACGCAAGAAGAAGAAGAAACATAGAAAAAATAGATGCAGGAGTAGGCCATTCGGCCCTTCGAGCCTGCACCGCCATTCAATATGATCATGGCTATTCATCCAACTCAGTATCCTGTACCTGCCTTCTCTCCATACCCCCTGATCCCTTTAGCCACAAGGGCCGCATCTAACTCCCTCTTAAATATAGCCAATGAACTGTGGCCTCAACTACCTTCTGTGGCAGAGAATTCCACAGATTCACCACTCTCTGTGTGAAAAATGATTTTCTCATCTCGGTCCTAAAAGACTTCCCTCTTATCCTTAAACTGTGACCCCTTGTTCTGGACTTCCCCAACATCGGGAACAATCTTCCTGCATCTAGCCTGTCCAACCCCTTAAGTCTTTCTTGCACACCTATCAGACTGAAGAAGAGTCCCAAACCAAAACGTCACCTATCCACGTTCTCCCGAGACGCTGCCTGGCCTGCTGAGTTACTGCGGCATTTTGTGTCTATCTTCAGGGTATTTCCTTGTGAACTGTGCTGAATCTGCTTTGTAAACCATGTCCAATCTCAGCGATATCACTTGTAGAATAACTAAAGACTCTAATGTTGCAATGTGGTAATCATAATCTGTTGGTTGACAGATAAATATTAGACAAGAAACTCACTAGCATCTAGAGAATATTTTACATCATTCAAGGACAGGTCTGTGATTTATAATTAAATCTGAATCTTATCCAATTGATGTGCTATATTTCACCAAGAGAATGAACAAATTACTTTTTTGCATATCTTTCATTCATTTGTTCCATATAACTCCACATCACCATCTATATCTCTTGTTTCCCTTTCACTCGGCTCTAGTCTGAAGCAGGGTCTCGACCAGAAACTGCACCCATTCCTTCTCTCCAGAAATGCTGCCTGAGTTACTGCAGCATTTTGTGTCTATCAACAAATTCAGCACCCGCTGAGTTTCTCCAGCAATTTTGTGTACCAACAAATTGGTCTGGTCTGGTCTGTTGTGGTCTGGTCTGGTCTGGTCTGGTCTGTTGTGGTCTGGTCTGGTCTGGTCTGGTCTGGTCTGGTCTGGTCTAGACTAGTCTAGTCTAGTCTAGTCTAGTTTAGTTTGGTTTGGTTTGGTTTGGTTTGGTTTAGTTTAGTCTAGGCCAGTCGACAAACCCGCTTGTTGGTGACCCTCAGACTCTTTAATCGGACTTTACTGGACTTTATCTTGCACTAAAGGTTATTCCCTTATCCTGTATCTGTACACTGTGGACGGATCGATTGTAATCATGTGTTGTCTTTCCGCTGACTGGTTAGCACGCAACAAAAACTTTTCACTGTACCTCGGTACACGTGACAATAAACTAAACAAAACTAGTTTAGTATAGATTAGAGATACAGCATGGAATCAGGCCCTTCGTTCCCCTCCCCTCTTCACACCGACCACCCCTCTCTCTGAACACTCACTCCCCATACACGGTCATTGAGTGATGGAGTCATACAGCATGAGCACAGGCCATTCGGCCCAACTTGGCCATACCAACCAACATGTCCCACCTGCCTGCGCTTGGCCCATATCCCTCTAAATCTGTCCCAACCATGTACATGTCTAAATGTTTCTTAAACATTGCAACAGTTTCGATCTTGACTCATGGAAGGCTGTGGAGGCCAAGTCAACGGATATTTTTTAAGGCAGAGATAGATAGATTCGTGATTAATACGGGTGTCAGAGGTTTATGGGGAGAAGGCAGTAGAATGGGGTTGAGAGGGAGAGATAGATCAGCCACGATTGAATGGTGAAGTAGACTTGATGGGCCGAATGGCCTAATTCTCTCCTATCACGTATGAATCCCAACCCACTCTCCCCCCCACAGAGGCTGTTCGACACACCGGGTCCGTGTGGGTTATATCGTTGAATAAAGATCACACCAATTCTTCGGTTGACAATAAAATCCTGAGCGGATCGGGTAGATGCACAGAGTCTCTTACCTAGAGTAGGTGAATCGAGGACCAGAGGACATAGGTTTAAGGTGAAGGGGAAAAGACTTAATAGGAATCTGAGGGGTAACCTTTTTCACACAAAGAGTAGATAGACACAAAAAGCTGGAGTAACTCAGCGGGACAGGCAGCATCTCTGGAGAGAAGGAATGGGTGACGTTTCGGGTCGAGACACTTCTTCAGACTGGAGGAGGTAGTTGAGGCAGGGACTGTCCCAACGTTTAAGAGGTACATGGATAGGATAGGTTCGGAGGGATATGGACCAAACGTGGGCAGGTGGGACCAGTGTAGCTGGGACGTGTTGGCCGGCATGGGCAAGTTGGGCCGAAGGGCCTGTTTCCACACTGTATCACTCTATGACTCTAATGCCCCTGTCCCACTTAGGAAACCTGAACGGAAACCTCTGGAGACTTTGCGCCCCACTCAAGGTTTCCGTGCGGTTCCCGGAGGTTTTTGTCAGTCTCCCTACCTGCTTCCACTACCTGCAACCTCCGGCAACCACCTGCAACCTCCGGGAACCGCACGGAAACCTTGGGTGGGGCGCAAAGTCTCCAGAGGTTTCCGTTCAGGTTTCCTAAGTGGGACGGGTGCATAAGTGTCGAGGCTTCATGGACTCTGAGCACCTCTATGCTCGCTGGGCAAAATGAAAAGTTGAAAGAAACCCCAATCTGATGCTCAGAAGAAAATGCAACAACTCTGGACACCTCTTTGGAATTGAGTTCTGAAGACCTGAGGCAGAATTATCATGAAGGGATTGGCACCAGGGCTCAGAGGTCGTATCATGGACACCTCAAACAGAGAAGCCTCGATTGTGTCACCACTTAATTGGTGGAGTTCATCACCTCTTTTGACACCACTCTTGCTCGGACCCACTTTGCTCTTTATTTTTGTTTTCTCATCGTTGCCTTTCAGAGAACACGAACTCTGCACGTAATTAAACTCAGCACTTTTCCAAATCCCAGTGCATTGTTAGATACCAGCCTGACAAAACATTTCACAAGCTTGAATAACTATTAATCAGTGAGGGCTTTTAAATTAAAAGAAAAATTATGATCTGCGGGGAGCGGAGTAATATCTTTCCGTGTGCAAGTACAATAATCTTGTAATAGAATTTTCAGGAAATTAAAACACTTTCCCTGTTATAAATACACAGAGGATAGCAGGGTATAAAATTAATTGGCCGCAAGGAGGCTGTTTACAATTCAGCTACTAGCACAGCTCAGCATCACGGATTCTACATTCTGTTATTTAACAGAATTACGCTGTTAATTGTCTCTCTGTTTGCAACGAAGCACAGTTTAGCGTTTGGTGAATGCTCAGGAGCCGCTGCAAAGAGAAGAACCTTCTCTCCGAGGAGCTCGAAACTACACCAGGCGTGGCCGAGGCAGGCAGCGTTCAGACATGGAGTCAGCTAAGTTGACTCACAAAATCCCGCCAACTTCAGTGTCTCTATCATAGCTGCATCTACCTGTAGCGTCCAGGTTCAGGTTACAGGAACCTGCTTCTTCCCTACAGCCATTCGGCTATTAAACAGCACAATCTGAACTACATATTATTATGAAGAAGGGTTTCGGCCCGAAACGTTGCCTATTTCCTTCGCTCCATAGATGCTGCTGCACCCGCTGAGTTTCTCCAGCATTTTTGTCTACCTTACATATTATTATTGTTTTGTGTACTATTTTGTTTTACAATAGGTGCAGGAGTAGGCCATTCGGCCCTTCGAGCCAGCACCGCCATTCAAAGTGATCATGGCTGATCATCCACAATCAGTACTATGTGTGTGTGTATATATATATATATACGTATATATATAATTCACATATTGGTACACAAAGACAAAGTCAAAATCAATTTTATTTGTCACATGCACCCGAAGGTGCAATTAAATTAATTTGCCTTGTGACAATAAAAGACCTTTGAAACCTTTGATTATATACGTATATATATATATATATAGACAGGCACAAATACTGGAGTAACTCAGCGGGACAGGCAGCATCTCTGGAGAGAAGGAATGGGTGACGTTTCGGGTCGAGACCCTTCTTCAGACTAAAAACCTTTTAGTTTAGGTTAGTTTGGAGCTACAGCATGGAAACAGCCCACCGGGTTAGCTAGGATGAGGATATGTTTTGGAACAAAGAGGCTGAGGTCGGGGGGGGGGGGGGGGTTTAAACTGAGGTGCATAAGATTACAACAGCCCCAGACAGAGTATTGCCCTGAATTCTTGAGGAGTGTTAACCTGCGGGGCGAGAGACCGAGAACTGGGAAGTGGGATCAAGCTCCTGGCTATTCTTTGCTAGTATGGGCACGATGGGCTGAACGGTCTTTTCTATCTGCCATAGATTTTGATGATTCGATGTGGCCCAGAGGGTCTCACTTCTCTCTGTTTACACTCAGATCCTTGATATAGATATATATGTGTGTGTGTGTGAGAGTATGTGTATATATATACACATTGAACTTTTTTTCTCTCGTTGATTATGTTGTTTACAGTGTACTACGTTTACATATTCTGTTGTGTGGCAGCAAGTAAGAATGTCATTGTTCAATCTGGGACATATGACAGTAAAACTCTCTTGTTTAAGAAGGAACTGCAGATGCTGGAAAATCGAAGGTAGACAAAAGTGCTGGAGAAACTCAGCGGGAGCAGCAGCATCTATGGAGCGAAGGAAATAGGCAACGTTTCGGGACGAAACCCTTCCGGGTTTCGACCCGAAACGTTACCTATTTCCTTCCTGAAGGGTTTCGGGACGAAACGTTTCCTTCGCTCCATAGATGCTGCTGCACCCGCTGAGTTTCTCCAACACTTTTGTCTACCTAGCTAACTAGCTAGTTGCAACGCTCAGGCCGAAACCCTTCTTCAGACACTCTTGACTTTCGACTACCTCCCTCCCATCGCTGTCTGTGAGTCTTTATCAAGGAGATGCCCCACCACTCTCGCAAGGGCCATTAGGGACAGGCAATAAATGCTGGCCTTGGTAGCAATCCAAGCTTGCCATGAATGAATCGGAGAAGTCCCCGGGTATTTTATAAGATCAACATGGATAAAAACACATTAGGAGATTCAATGCAAGTGCTTAACCCCTTGGCCAGAAGGCATTTAGACAGGTACATTGGATAGAAATGGTTTTAGAGGGATATGGGCCAAATGCGGGCTGTTGGGACTGGTATAGATGGCAGAGCCAGAGAGCCGGGCTCGATCCTGACTACGGGTGCTGTCTGTGTGGAGTTTGCATGTTCTCCCCGTGACCTGCGTGGGTTTTCCCCAGGATCTCCGGTTTCCTCCCACGCTCTAAAGACGTGCAGCATTGTAGGTTAATTGGCTTCTGTATAAATGTAAATTGTTCCTAGTGTGTGTAGGATAGTGTTAGCGTGTGGGTGGGCACGGACTCTGTGGGCCGAAGGGCCTCTTTCCGCGCTGTATCTCCAAACTAAAATTAACTAAACTATAAGATGAGGGATTGTGGTCAGCATGGGCAAGTTGGGCTGAAGGGCCTGTTTCCATGCTGTATAACTCTATGGCCCATATGAGGATGGATTTTTTCTGCCAGAGAGTCACGAATGTGTGGGTCTCACTTACTTCAGCGAGCGAGCAGTGGAAGTGAAGATGTTGAATATATTGAGGAATGAGACAGAAGTTTTGGATTGGAGGGAAGTCAAGGGTCGTGGGGAACAAGTGCTTTAAGACTGTGACTCTATTTCAAGGAGTCTCTTAAAGTGTAGCTTACACAGTGGTGGATCTGGCAGAGCCAATACCTCACAGTGCCTGAGACCTGGGTTCAATCCTGGCTTGTGCAGGAAGGAACTGCAGGTGCTGGTGTAAGCCAAAGATAGACACAAAATGCTGGAGTAACTCAGCGGGACAGGCAGCATCTCTGGAGAGACGGAAGAGGTGATATTTAGGGTCGAGACCCTTCTTCAGACTCACATTATGTATATGTGTGTGTGTGGGTGTGTGGGTGTGTGTGTGCGTGTGTGTGTGCGTGTGTGCGTGTGTGTGTGTGTGCGTGTGTGGGTGTGTGTGTGTGTGTGTGTGTGCGTGTGTGGGTGTGCGTGTGCGTGTGTGTGTGCGTGTGTGCGTGTGTGCGTGTGTGTGGGCGTGCGTGTGTGGGTGTGTGTGTGTGTGCGTGTGTGGGTGCGTGTGTGGGTGTGTGCGTGTGTGCGTGTGTGGGTGCGTGTGTGTGCGTGTGTGTGAGTGTGTGCATGTGTGTGTGTGGTGTGCGTGCGTGTGCGGGTGTGGGTGTGTGCGTGTGTGTGTGTGCGTGTGTGCATGTGTGTGTGTGGCGTGCGTGTGTGGGTGTGCGTGTGTGCGTGTGCGTATGTGCTTGTGTGGGTTTGTGTGCACACATACATTTTCACACACATATATACATGTCCGAAGAAGGGTCTCAACCCAAAACATCACCTAATCCTTTTCTCCAGAGACGCTACCTGACCCGCTGAGTTACTCCAGCATTTTGTGTCTATCTTCTATATGGAATAACTCAGCGTGTCAGGTATATATACACATGTATGACATACATGTATACAGGTATATTTACACATACATACATATAAAAACAAACAAATAAACAATAATAGTGCAGAAGGACAACACCAATGCCCCTACGTCGATGTAATTCCGAGTTTATTTGGAGGCTGTTGTGTTTAATAGCCTGATGGCTGTGGGGAAGCAGCTGTTCCTGAACCTGGACATTACAGTTTTCAGGCTCCTGTACCTTGTTCCCGGTGGCAGGGGTGAAATGAGAGAGTGGCCAGGGGTGACTGGAGGAGGAAAGATAATAATTAGAAACATTTGAATAAGAAATCCCAGCAGCTCCAACACTCTCCCCTTCTCTATCGCAGAAGCATTGAGACCTCAGCGATGAATTGCATTAAAACCGCATTCAGGAGCTGAACAAATTGACGGAGATTAGGTTACAGGCACAACTTGAATCTGATGTGCATGAAGTCCACCTACTGTAATTGCCAACCCACCCACGGAACCGAGATCTAATTGTAGCAGCTAGCTTCGGCGGCAACCCCAGCACGAAACAAATTAGACACAAGCTCGGGATTAAAATGAATTAATGCCAGCCTATTTTGTGTAGTGGGTTTGTCACAATCAATATTTCATAGAGTGTCATGAAGACTTTATCAAATATCATAAATACTTCATATGCAGTGTGACAGCGAGAATTGATGATCTGTTCCCACAGAAAGAGACGGATTATTGGCGGTGTTTCCAGTTAGCATTTTCAGATTCTACTGCCATTAGAATCATTACAGCACTGGAGGAATCTATTCGGCTCCGAGTTGAAGCACCTCCTGGGTCTCAGTCCCCAGCTCATCCCCAGCAAGTTCTCCTCCCGCCTGTCTCTAAGCCCCATAATGGCCAGGTAACCTTCAAACAAGCACCCCCTCTATTCCACCTGCCCCCCATCTGATGCACACCCATTACATAAGTTCATAGGTTCTTATATAATGCCCCCTGACCCACTTAGGAAACCTGAACGGAAACCTTTGCGCCCCACCCAAGGTTTCCGTGCGGTTCCCGGAGGTTTTTGTCAGTCTCCCTACCTGCTTCCACTACCTGCAACCTCCTGCAACCTCCGGGAACCGCACAAAAACCTTGGGTGGGGCGCAAAGTCTCCAGAGGTTTCAGTTCAGGTTTCCTAAGTGGGACAGGGGCATAAGTAAGTTTATTGGCCAAGTATTCACATACAAGGAATTTGCCTTGGTGCTCCGCCCACAAGTAACAACATGACATACAGTGACAGTTACGAATGACTCGGAAAACACTAAACATTAATAATAATAAAACATTCATGATAAAACACCATTGATCAAGCATGTGAACCAACAAAATACCAGATCAAAGGGAGGCTACAGATTGTTGGCTGTTGAGTAGAGCAACTACTCGTGGATAAAAACTGTGGAGCGGCAGAACACCAGCGCGCACCAAGCCAGCTCGGCCGACCAGAAGCACCAACAGACGTCGACGCGTACGAAAGCACCGCCGGGGACGCAGAGGTGGGTTAAAGGCCAGGTTAGAGCTAGCCCCACACAGGGTGGCGATTCCTAGCCTTTTCCTCGCCAACGTGCGCTCACTGGCAAACAAAATGGACGAACTCCGGCTAAGGATCACCTCCCACAACTGGATCAAAGACTGCAACATCCTGATCTTCACGGAAACTTGGCTCAACACCGACGTTCCTGACAGCGCCATCCAGCTATCGGGGCGTCATTTACTCCGAGCGGACAGGACATCAGACTCCGGTAAGACCAGAGGTGGGGGTCTGTGCATTTATGTAAATAAAGCATGGTGCATGGACTCCACCATCATCGAGAGTCAATGCTCAGCTAACCTTGAGTTCCTCTTGGTTAAATGCAGACCGTTCTATCTGCCCAGAGAGTTCACCTCCACTGTTGTGACTGCAGCCTATATCCCTCCTGATGCTAATGCCAAGCTTGCAATGAAAGACCTGCATACTTCCATTAGCAATCAACAGACGCACAACCCCGAGGCAGCCTTCATTGTTGCGGGTGACTTCAATCACTCCAACCTGAAGACTGTACTCCCCAAATTCCACCAACATGTCTCCTTCGCCACTAGAGTAGACAAGACACTGGACAAAGTCTACACCAACATGGCTGAAGCTTACAAAGCCATCCCCCTCCCCCACCTTGGTCAGTCTGATCACGTCTCATTGTTCCTGCTCCCTAAGTACTCCCCACTCATCAGACGGGTTAAACCAACTGTGAGGACAGTCAAAGTCTGGTCAGAGGAAGCGGACTCCACACTTCAGCAGTGTTTTGGAAACACTGACTGGAAGGCGTTTGCAGCCCAGGCCACCCTTGACTCCCACACGGACATTGATTCCTACACATCCTCTATTCTGGACTTTATAAACTCCACCATCAATAGTGTCACCTCCCTCAAACAGGTGACCATATTCCCGAATCAGAAGCCATGGATGAACAGCGAGGTCAGGCTACTGCTGAAAGCACGGGACACCGCTTTCAGGTCAGGCGATGCTCGAGCCTACAGTTCATCCAGGGCTAACCTGAAGAGGGGCATCAAGAAGGCCAAGCACTGCCATAAGCTCAGGATTGAGGAGCATTTCAACAACAACTCCGACCCCCGACGCATGTGGCAAGGCATCCAGGCCATCACGGACTATAGACCCTCCAACACCACCCCCACATCCAGCGACGCCTCCTTCCTTGAGGAGCTTAATCACTTCTATGGCCGCTTCGACAGGGACAATCTAGAGACAGCCATCAAGGCTGTGCTACCTGCCGATCACCAACCCCTCACACTCACCCCCTACGACGTATACGTGGCACTGAGTAGGACTAATGCACGTAAGGCTGCTGGCCCTGACGGCATCCCCGGGCGCGTGCTCAGGGCCTGTGCTGCGCAGCTGACAGACGTCTGGACTGACATCTTCAACCTGTCACTTGCCCAAGCAGTTGTCCCCACGTGCCTTAAAACCACCTCCATCGTGCCAGTGCCAAAACACTCCACTGCGGCAAGCCTCAACGACTTCCGCCCAGTTGCACTTACCCCCATCATCACCAAGTGCTTCGAGAGGCTGGTCCTGGCACACCTCAAAAGCTGCCTACCCCCCACACTGGATCCCTATCAGTTTGCCTACCGCAAGAACAGGAGTACGGAGGATGCCATCTCAACGGCACTTCACTCCGCCCTCTCCCACCTCGACAACAGAGACACTTACGTAAGAATGCTGTTCATCGATTACAGCTCAGCATTCAACACCATTACACCCTCTAAACTGATCACCAAACTCGGTAACCTGGGCATCGACCCCTCCCTCTGCAACTGGATACTGGACTTTCTAACCAACAGACCCCAGTCTGTTAGGTTAGACAAGCATACCTCTTCAACCCTCACCCTGAACACCGGCGTTCCACAGGGCTGTGTGCTGAGCCCCCTCCTCTACTCCCTCTTCACCTATGACTGCACACCTGTACATGGTACTAACACCATCATCAAGTATGCAGATGATACAACGGTGATTGGCCTCATCAGCAACAACGATGAGTTGGCCTACAGGGAGGAGGTCCAGCACTTAGCAGCATGGTGCACTGACAACAACCTGGCCCTTAACTCCAAGAAGACCAAGGAGCTCATTGTGGACTACAGAAGGTCTAGGGGCGGCACGCACACCCCCATCCACATTAACGGGACGGAGGTGGAACATGTTTCCAGCTTCAGGTTCCTGGGTGTTAACATCTCCGATGACCTCTCTTGGACCCACAATACCTCAACTCTGATCAAGAAGGCTCACCAGCGTCTCTTCTTCCTGAGGAGACTGAAGAAGGTCCATCTGTCTCCTCAGATCCTGGTGAACTTCTACCGCTGCACCATCGAGAGCATCCTTACCAACTGTATCACAGTATGGTATGGCAACTGCTCTGTCTCCGACCGGAAAGCACTGCAGAGGGTGGTGAAAATTGCCCAACGCATCACCGGTTCCTCGCTCCCCTCCATTGAGTCTGTCCAAAGCAAGCGTTGTCTGCGGAGGGCGCTCAGCATCGCCAAGGACTGCTCTCACCCCAACCACGGACTGTTTACCCTCCTACCATCCGGGAGGCGCTACAGGTCTCTCCGTTGCCGGACCAGCAGGTCCAGGAACAGCTTCTTCCCGGCGGCTGTCACTCTACTCAACAACGTACCTCGGTGACTGCCAATCACCCCCCCCCCCCCCGAACACTCCTCCCACAGGAAAAACACTATGACTGTATATATGCTAATGTAAATATTTATTCAAATCATATGCTATGTCGCTCTTCCAGGGAGATGCTAAATGCATTTCGTTGTCTCTGTGCTGTACACGGACAATGACAATTAAAGTTGAATCTGAATCTGAATCTGAATCTGAATCTGAATCTGTTTATGTCTGGCTGTGGCAGCTTTGACAATCCGGAGTCGCCTTCCAGAGGGAAGTGATTCAAAGAGTTTGTGGCCAGAGTGAGAGGGGTCAGAGATGATCTTGCCCGCTCGCAGAATTAGGCCATTCGGCCCATCAGGCCTACTCTGTCATTCAATCATGGCTGATCTATCGTTCCATCCCAACCCCAGTCTCCTGCCTTCTCCCCGTATCCCCAGATGCCCTTACCAATCAAGAATCCCTGCCCCAGAAGGCAGTGGAGGCAGGTTCTCTGGATGCTTTCAAGAGAGAGCTAGATAGAGCTCTTAGAGATAGCAGAGTCAGGGTATATGGGGAGAAGGCTGGAACGGTGGATGATCAGCCATGATCACAGTGAATGGCGGTGCTGGCTCGAAGGGCCGAATGGCCTACTCCTGCATCTGAAGAAGGGTTTCTGCCCGAAACGTTGCCTATTTCCTTCGCTCCATAGATGCTGCTGCTCCCGCTGAGTTTCTCCAGCACTTTAGTCTACATTCGATTTTCCAACATCTGCAGTTCCTTCTTAAACTACTCCTCCACTTATTGTCTATTGAATCTGTCAATCTCCACCTTAAAAATGACTGTCATGGCCATACTGGAGACTTTGGCCTTTTGTTCTGTTTTATACTAACATTGTTTTTTTTTAATTATTTGATTTTTTTGGTTTATAGACATTAGACAATAGGTGCAGGAAGGGGCCATTCGGCCCTTCGAGCCAGCACCGCCATTCAATGTGATCATGGCTGATCATCCACAATCAGTACCCCGTTCCTGCCTTCTCCCCATATCCCCCTGATATCGTCTCGCTTACGAAATTCCTTCTCGTCTTTGTTTTCCCGTGTTATCTATTCTGTGTTTACGGACCTGTTCTGCTGCTGCAGGTACAAATTCCATTGTTCCCTTTTCAGTAAATATGATTATTAAATGCTCTTGACTCTGACAGCTAATAATCTGTGTGTGTGTATATGTTTGAGTCTGTGATGTTCCTGTAAGTGAGATTTGTCATTGTACCTACACCTCGCTAGACTAGGGCATATCACAATCGACGTGAACTTGTATGAAAGTTTGCTCTAGGACCTTGCCGCTTTCTTCAATTAGAGCAGAACTCGATCCTACTGAGTGAGCTGCGCTGAAGAACAAGGATTCTTGCTGGTATCTTGGATAATTACTGATCCATCGTGGGTTATTATCTTATTGTTGTCTGATTACTGCTTGTGAAAGCTGCTCAGTGCAAATTGCCTCTGGAGTTCGTAGCTGTGATAGAGACAGCACTCAGAAATATGCCACTAGCTGACCAGTTTAGTTTAGTTTAGAGATACAGCGCGGAAACAGGCCCACCGAGTCTGCACCGACCAGCGATCCCCGCACACTAACACTATCCTACACACACAGGGGACAATTTGTACATTTACACCAAGCCAATTAACCTACAAACTTGTACGTCTTTGGAGTGTGGGAGGAAACCGAAGATTTCGGAGAAAACCCACGCAGGTCATGGGGAGAACGTGCAAACTCCGTACAGACAGCGCCCGTAGTCGGGATCGAACCCGGGTCTCTGGCGCTGTGAGGCAGCAACTCTACTGCTGCCGTTCATCTTCAACAACACATACCAAAACAGTTAAGGACACAAAGTGCTGGAGTATCTCAGCAGGTCAGGCAGCATCTCTGGGCAACATGAATGGTTCATAAGTTTACGTTATAGGAGCAGAATTAGGCCATTCGGCCCATCTAGTCTACTTCACCATTCAATCATGGCTGATCTATCTCTCCCTCTCAACCCATTCTCCTGCCTTCTCCCCATAACCCCTGACGGCCCGCACTAAACAAGAATCTATCCATCTCCATCTTAAAAATATCCGCTGACTTGGCCTCCACAGTCTTCTGTGGCAAAGAATTCCACAGATTCTCTGACTCAAGGAATTCCTCCTCACCTCCTTTCAAAAGGAACCTCCTTTTATTCTGAGGCTGTGCCCTCTGGTCCTGGACTCTCCCACTAGTGGACACATCCTCTCCACGTCCACGCAGGTCATGGGGAGAACGAACAAACTCCATACAGGCAAGCACCCATAGGCAGGATCGAACCCGGGTCCCTGGCGCTGTAAGGCAGTAGCTCTAGCGGCTGTGAAGTGCGTTGCGATGTGCAAGATGCTATAGAAATGCAGGTCTGGTTTTTTTTGTTTTACGGTACTCAAAATGGTTACCAGTGACATTACAATTCTTCAGACTGATGGAAAGTTTCGGCCCGAACCTTACCTATGTATGTACCTGTTTAAGAAGGAACTGCAGATGCTGGAAAATCGAAGGTAGACAAAAGTGCTGGAGCAACTCAGCGGGTGCAGCAGCATCTATGCAGCGAAGGAAATAGGCAACGTTTCGTCCCGAAACCCTTCAGGAAGGAAATAGGTAACGTTTCGGGTCGAAACCCGGAAGGGTTTCGGCCCGAAGTGTTGCCTATTTCCTTCGCTCCATAGATGCTGCCGCACCCGCTGAGTTTCTCCAGCACTTTTGTCTACACACAATCTGTTTGTCTGCAAATCTTTAATTTTTGACACCAAGTAATCAGGGGGGGGTTGGTGATGGAACGAGGAGCTCCTGGGAAGAAACACGACCACTCATCGAGCGAGAGATCAGGTTGAAACTCCAACCTCTGTTCTGACTGGCATTTTACATATTGCCACACTCGTGAGTTTCACATTAGTCGGGATTTAATCTATAAAATTGAAAGGAAATGAGATTCTGTGGTGGGAAACGGTTATCAAATCTGCGTGCATCGTGCAATCTGAAGCAGACTGGATAGTTTGGCAGACAACTAATAAACAGGCGAGTCAGGAATGCTAAATTTCATGACTTGGCTCCCTCACAAACTGCCCCTTTCTGCGTGGAAGGTTGTCATCAGAAAGATCTTCAAACAAGTCTAAAGCATGAGTTCTTTTCAATTCTTTCCCCCTTTTCTTTTTAGTTTAGTTTAGAGATACAGCGTGGAAACACATGTTCAAAAGAAAGTTCTGAATTATCATTCGTTCCTTGCCTGGCTTCACAGACCAGTGATTCCCAAAGTTTTGATTCCCAGTGCACCCCTTCGTAAATCTTCGTAAGCATAGAAACATAGACAATAGGTGCAGGAGTAGGCCATTCGGCCCTTCGAGCCAGCACCGCCATTCAATATGATCATGGCTGATCATCCAACTCAGTATCCTGTACCTGCCTTCTCTCAGTTGCCTGATGTTGCCAGGACCCGAGGGCCTGGGTTGTAGGGAGAGGTCGGGAAGACAAGGACTCTATAGTCTGAAGAAGGGTCTCAAGCCAAAACATCACCCATTCCTTCTCTCCAGAGATGCTGCCTGAAACGCTGAGTTACCCAGCATTTTGTGTCTCTCTGGGACTTCATTCATTGGAGCACAGAAGGCTGAGGGGTGATCTTATAAAAGTGTCTAAAATCAGGGGAATACATAGAAACATAGAAAATAGGTGCAGGAGTAGGCCATTCGGCCCTTCGAGCCAGCACCGCCATTCAATATGATCATGGCTGATTATCCAACTCAGTATCCTGTACCTGCCCTCTCTCCATACCCCCTGATCCCTTTAGGGCCACATCTAACCCTCTTAAATATAGCCAATGAACTGTGGCCTCAACTACTTTCTGTGGCAGAGAATTCCACAGATTCACCACACTCTGTGTGAAAAAAAAAATTCTCATCTCGGTCCTAAAAGACTTCCCCCTTATCCTTAAACTGTGACCCCTTGTTCTGGACTTCCCCAACATCGGGAACAATCTTCCTGCATCTAGCCTGTCCAACCCCTAAAGAATTTTGTAAGTTTCTATAAGATCCCCCCTCAATCTTCTAAATTCTAGCAAGTACATGGACCATGGACCAGTCTCACCCTCTTCTCTTCCCACCTCCAGGCCAGAGGTACAGATGTTTGGAAATGCCTCTCTCCAGATCTGCTGGAGCTGCTGCCTCGCAGCACTGGAAACCAGGGTTCGATCCCAACCTCAGGTGCTGCTTTAATGGAGTTTGCACGTTCTCCCTTTGACTGCGTAGGTTTTCTCCGGGTGCTCCGGTTTCCTCCCACATCCCAAAGATGTGCGGGTTTGTGGGATAATTGCCTCATTAAATTGCCTTTCTGCGGCAGAGAATTCCACAGGTGTGTGAAAAAAAAAATTCTCATCTCGGTCCTAAAAGACTACCCCCTTATCCTTAAACTGTGACCCCTTGTTCTCATCTTGAACCCCTCGTTAAAAACTATCGTACTTCACTGTGAAAGTTGATAGAAACTGCATCAATTTTTCTTTTGGATGTAAACAAACATTTTCTATAATAAAATGTATAATCACTAGAATAAAATCAATAAAGTATCCATTAGGCCACAAGTCACATGCCGAGTCACATTTATTTATATAGCACATTTAAAAAAATCTCCATTAAATAAATAATCCAATTGAAAGGTATTTGAACAGGTACATACATAGGTAGATAAAAGTGTTGGAGAAACTCAGCGGGTGCAGCAGCATCTATGGAGCGAAGGAAATAGGCAACGTTTCGGGGCGAAACCCTTCCGGGTTTCGACCCGAAACGTTACCTATTTCCTTCCTGAAGGGTTTCGTCCCGAAACGTTGCCTATTTCCTTCGCTGCATAGATGCTGCTGCACCCGCTGAGTTTCTCCAGCACTTTTGTCTACCTTCGATTTTCCAGCATCTGCAGTTCCTTCTTAAACAGGTACATACACAGGTAAGGTTTGGAGGGATGTGGGCCAAACGCGGGCATGTGGGTCGAGTGTCGAATTGACGTCTTGGTCGGGACGGGCAAGTTGGGCTGAATGGCCTGTGTCCATGCTTGTATGTGGGTGACTGGTGTGGCTGGAATAACAATATTTGCGTTGTGCCACTTACTGAATGATCATCAAACAGGTGGCAAAGGAAGGGGGTTTTAAGGAGGAAGGAAAGGCAGCAAGGTTTGGGGATAGAACTTAAGAAGAACTTAAGAACCAGGCAGCTGAAGGCAGGGTGGGAAATAGCAGGGGCAATCAAAGAGCAGAAGCAGAGCTGAGAAGTCTAGACGTAGGTCAAGAAGAGGTCTCACAGAGTGACTCCATGAGGGAACGTGAAAAACAAAGATGAGAATTTTTAAAGTGAGGGCTTGTCAGAATGGAACTAGCGTGCCTTCAAGCACATAAGTCACAGATGAATAAGACTTGGAGTGAGTTTGAATGCAGGCCACAGGTTATGTCTCGGCTTGTTTATGGAGGGTACAGGTTAGATACCTGACAGACATGTGTTGGAAGAGTCAACTCGACACATAACAAAGGCGATGGATGAAGGTGCCCGGGTCAGGGGCAGAGCCGGCCAGTGTTACGGAGGCTCGCTGTAGATTGTCTTGGAGATGGGAAGATGAGCGGGAGGGGGGGGGGGGGGGGGGGATTAAAGTTAGCTCGGTGTCGAAGGTCAGACTTGGGATGGGAGAAGTGCCAGAAAGCTGCCACATGGTACATGGATAGGACAGGTTCAGAGGGATACGGGCCAAATGCAGGCAGTTTTGACTACCTGTCTGAAGAAGGGTTTCGGCCCGAAACACGTTGCCTATTTCCTTCGCTCCATAGATGCTGCTGCACCCGCTGAGTTTCTCCAGCGTTTTTGTCCACCTGCAGCTGGGACATGTTGGCCAGTGTGGGCAAGTTGGGCCGAAGGGCCTGTTTCCACACTGTGGGACTCTATGACTATGCTTTAGTGGATGGAAACCTAGACTGCCCCCATTGTTGAAACTAGGGAAGAGGTCATGGGCCAAATGGAGATGGACAGCAGGAGAACAGGCCATTCGGCCCACCATGCCCATGCTGACCATTTTGCTCATACACGGACAGTAAAGTCCCATTTCCCCACATTAGATCCATAACCTTTGAAGCCTTGAAGAAACAAAGAACTGCAGATGCTGCTCTATACCAAAGATAGAGTAACTCAGCGGGTCAGGCAGCATCTGTGGAGAACATGGATAGGTGACGTTTCAAAGAGTGCTGGAGTAACTCAGCGGGTCAGGCAGCATCTGTGGAGAACATGGATAGGTGACGTTTCACAGAGTGCTGGAGTAACTCAGCGGGTGCAGCAGCATCTATGGAGCTAAGGAAATAGGCAACGTTTCGGGCCGAAACCCTTCCGGGTTTCAGCCCGAAACGTTGCCTATTTCCAGAAGGGTTTCGGCCCGAAACGTTGCCTATTTCCTTAGCTCCACAGATGCTGATGCACCATAACTCAGCGGGTCAGGCAGCATCTGTGGAGAACATGGATAGGTGACGTTTCACAGAGTGCTGGAGTAACTCAGCGGGTCAGGCAGCATCTGTGGAGAACATGGATAGGTGACGTTTCACAGAGTGCTGGAGTAACTCAGCGGGTCAGGCAGCATCTGTGGAGAACATGGATAGGTGACGTTTCACAGAGTGCTGGAGTAACTCAGCGGGTCAGGCAGCATCTGTGGAGAACATGGATAAGTGACGTTTCACAGAGTGCTGGAGTAACTCAGCGGGTCAGGCAGCATCTGTGGAGAACATGGATAAGTGACGTTTCACAGAGTGCTGGAGTAACTCAGCGGGTCAGGCAGCATCTGTGGAGAACATGGATAAGACGACATTTCAGGTCAGGACCAAAATCGCTTTGTGTGTTGGTCGGGCTGATTGAGAACTAAGACCTTGTCTGAAGAAGGGGTTCTCGACCCGAAACCTCACCTATTCCTTTTCTCCAGAAATGCTGCCAGACCCGCTGAGTCTCCAGCCGGCACTTTGTGTCTATGTTCGGATTCTGGACATAACGTTCAGCCCAACCACCCCCTCCTCCACCCCCCACCCCCCACACCCACCCCCTCCCCTTCCAAAGCTGTTCGCCTTCGCTGAATGAGCTGCCCGTTGAATTTGTGTGCCAATAACGACTTGTGGAATTGATTCAGGACTAACTTCGGCCCAAGGAGAGAAGAGGAGGGGGGAGGAGGGGGGGGGGGGGGGGGGGGGGAGCGAAGATGCTTTTCATCCAACAGGAACAAAAGAACGCTCAGTAGTTTTTCTCTACAGATCCTTAAAACTTTTTCCATATTCCAAATTTCACCCTCTCGGCCCAAATTCTCCCCGCTGGTGAAACCTTTTCAGAAACTAGAAGGTTGAACATTCGGCCGCTGATTAAGGAACAGTTAGAAGACATTGAACGGTGAAGATTAGTTCCTCTTTTCTCTCCCTTTTTCTCTCCCCACACCCCCCCCCCCCCCCCCTCTCTCTCCCCCCCCCCCTCTCTTTCTCTCCCCCCTCTCTCTCACTCTCTGGTTGAAGGATAAAAAAAAAAGCCCACGCATTATTTATCCGAGTTGAGGAATGCATAGCCGTAACCATGGGGACGAGAAGAATAAGACAACTCGCAGCTCATACAAAGGACGTTACTTTGGCAGGCCTGGACATTGAACACTTCACCTCCTTTGTCTCAATAAAGGACAGGAAAAGTTGTACTGGGAGGATGGGGGGTGGGGGGGTGGTGGGGGGGGGGGGGGGGGAGGGGTGGTGGGGAAGAGTGTTTAGTTAGAGGGGAGGGTGGGGCGGAGGGAGTGCAGAAATAGACAGACAGGAGGAGGGGGGTGAGAGAAGGCAAGAGGGCAAGATGGCAAGAGCGGGGACAAAGGGCCAAACTAGATGGAGGGAGGAGGAGAGAGCGGGAGTGGAGGTGGGGGGGGGGGGGGGGAAGGAAACAGAGGGAGAGAGAGACAGACAGCGAGGGAGACAAAACACAAAAGGGCAAGAGAAAAATAATTTAAAATTTCAAAATTTGATTTTTTCGATTAGTTTTAAGTTTGAGATGCAGCGTGGAGACAGGCCCTTCAGCCCATGCCAACCAGCGATCGCTCGGCCACACACCATGTAACAGGAAGGAACTGCAGATGCTGGTTTATATCAAAGATTAGACAAGTGCGGGAGTTATTCCAACACTTTGTGTCCACCCGATGTTCGATGTTGCCCCAATTCCAACGCACGGCAAGGCCAATGAACCCACAAACATGCACGTCTTTGGGGTGTGGGAGGAAACCGGAGCACCCGGAGAAAACCCACAATGTATCAGTGATAGGAACAGAATGAGGCCATTCGGCCCATCAAGTCTACTCCGCCATTCAATCATGGCTGATCTATCTTTCCCTCACCTGCCTTCTCCCCATAACACCTGACACACCTGACACCCGTACCAATCAAGAATCTATCTATCTCCGCCTTAAAAATATCCATTGACTTGGCCTCCACAGCCTTCTGTGGCAATGAATTCCACAGATTCACCACCCTCTGACTAAACAAATTCCTCCCCATCTCCTTCCGAAAAGAACATAAAAACATAGAAACATAGAAATTAGGTGCAGGAGTAGGCCATTCGGCCCTTCGAGCCTGCACCGCCATTCAATATGATCATGGCTGATCATCCAACTCAGTATCCTGTACCTGCCTTCTCTCCATACCCCCTGATCCCTTTAGCCACAAGGGCCACATCTAACTCCCTCTTAAATATAGCCAATGAACTGTGGCCTCAACTACCTTCTGTGGCAGAGAATTCCACAGATTCACCACTCTCTGTGTAAAAAATGATTTTCTCATCTCGGTCCTAAAAGACTTCCCTCTTATCCTTAAACTGTGTGACCCCTTGTTCTGGACTTCCCCAACATCGGGAGCAATCTTCCTGCATCTAGCCTGTCCAACCCCTTAAGAACGTGCAAACTCTGCACAGACAGCACCTGTGGTCAGGATTGAACCCGGGCCTCTGGCGCTGTGAGGCAGCAACTCTACCGCTGGGCCACCGTGCTGCCTTTAGTTTGTGAGTTTAAGATTGGGCTTTAGAAGAGAGAATATGCTTGATATAAATACACCTACTGGAGACACCAGGAACTGCGGAAACTAAAATAGACTGAAGGTTCTGGAGTAACAGGATCTGACAACATCTCTGTGGAACATGGGAAGATGTTTCAGGTTGGGAGCCTTCTGAAGACTGACCCAAAAGGTTATTACTTCATGTCCCCCGGAGATGTTGCTTAGTTTAGTTTGGAGATACAGCGTGGACACAGGCCCTTCGGCCCATCGGGTCCGTGCCGACCAGCGATCCCCGCACATTAACACTATCCTACACCCACAAGGGACAATTTTTTACATTTACCAAGCCAATTAACCTACGAACTCTTTGGAGTGTGGGAGGAAACCGAAGATCGAAAACCCACACAGGTCCCGGGCAGAACGTACAAACTCAGTGCAAGTCCGCGCTGACCAGCAACCTCCGCTCATTGCTGGGACAATTTTTACATTTACACCAAGCCAATTAACCTATAAACCTGCACGTCTTTGGAGCGTGGGAGGAAACCAGAGATCTTGGAGAAAACCCACGCAGGTCACGGGGAGAACGTGCAAACTCCGTACAGGCAGCATCCGTAGTCGGGATCGAACCCGGGTCTCTGGCGCTGTGAGGCAGCAACTCTACTGCTGGGCCACCGCGACTGCCCTTCTTCAGTCTTCAGAAGGCTCCCAACCTGAATCCAACCCTTGCGTTAGCCAGCTCTTTGCGTTTTGCTCCACAGGTGCTGCCTGACCAACTGACCTCCTCCAGCATTTTGTCCTTTACTTAGAGAAGCCTCCAGTGATTTGCTGTTCCTCCCATCAGCCTCTACATTAGACAAGAGAGGACACAAAGTGTTGGAGTAACTCAGCAGGTTAGGCAGCGGCCATTCTAGGTGCAGGAGGAGGCCATTCGGCCCTTCGAGCCAGCACCGCCATTCATTGTGATCATTGCTGATCGTCCCCTATCAATAACCCGTGCCTGCCTTCTCCCCATATCCCTTGACTCCGCTATCTTTAAGAGCCCTATCTAGCTCTCTCTTGAAAGTATCCAGAGAACCTGCCTCCACCGCCCTCTGAGGCAGAGAATTCCACAGACTCAACACTCTCTGTGTGAAAAAGTGTTTCCTCGTCTCCGTTCAAAATGGCTTAGCCCTTATTCTTAAACCGAAGTTAGGCACAAAAAGCTGGAGTAACTCAGCGGGACAGGCAGCAGAAAAGGAATAGGTTTGAAGACAGGTCTTGACCCAAAACGTCACCAATCCATGTTCTCTAGGGTGCTGCATGACCCGCTGAGTTACTCCAGCACTTTTTTTGTAAACCAGCATCTGCAGTTCCTTGTTTCAATTTAAAAGACATCTGGGCAGACACATGGATGGGAAAGGTTTAAAGGGATATGGACCAAATGTAGGCAAATGGGGCTAGTTTAGATGGGGAATCTTTGTCAGCATGGGTGAGTTGGGCCCCTAGAGCTCTATCTAACTCTCTCTTAAATCCATCCAGTGACCTTTCAAGTCGAGACCCTTATTCAGGCTCCATCCTACTTACCTGAAATGTCACCTATCCACGTTCTCCAGAGCTGCTGAGTTACTCCAACACTCTGTCTATTTGTTTTTGGTAAACCAGCATCTGCAGTTACTTCATTTTTTGTGTGGGAAGGAACTGCAGGTGCTGGTTTACACCGAAGATAGACACAAAATGCTGGAGTAACTCAGCGGGACAGGCAGCATCCGCACCTGGAGAGAAGGAATGGGTGATGTTTCGGGTCGAGACCCTTCTTCAGACTGAGAGTCGGGAGGGATATGGAAGGGTGAGGTGTGAAACACAGATCAAAGGGGATGGTGATGAAGGAAGGTAGACAAAAGTGCTGGAGAAACTCAGCGGGTGCAGCAGCATCTATGGAGCGAAGGAAATAGGCAACGTTTTGGGCCGAAACCCTTCTTCAGACTGATGGACATAGGTGATGAAGGAAATTGACCAAGAGAGGAGGCCATTTGACCCATCCTGCAAATACTGTCTACTTGATGTTAGCCTAACATTGGGTTTTTTTTTTAACCAGTTCTGCTTTCAAAGTTCCTAATGAATTCTCTTCCCTTATACTTCGAGCAATTTATTCGAATCACAATAACAATGTTAAAATGATCACTTATATCCCCTTTGTTCTTGTCATTGGATCTCGTCTCCTTAGTTGCTCCATCATGATTTCCAACATTTCTGTTTAATCTCCCTTTAACTAGAAAATGGGATTAATGTCAGATTAATGTAAACGGGTGGCAAATGATTGATGCAGACTTGATGGGCCGAAGGGCCTGTTTCTATGCTGTGTTTTACTATCTCTAACTATCTCTACTGATCACGCTCTGCGGCAACAATCCAACTCCCAGTTTAGTTTAGTTTAGTTTAGAGATACAGCGTGGAAACAGGCCCTTCGGCCCACCGGGTCCGCGCCGACCAGCGATCCCCGCACACCAACACTATCCTACAAACACACACTGGGGCCGATTTACAATTTTACCAAGCCAATTAACCTACAACCCCGCACGTCTTTGTAGTGCGGGAGGAGACCGGAGGAAACCCACGCAGGTCACGGAGAGAACGTACCCTGGGTTCGACCCTGACTACGGGCGCTGTCTGTACGGAGTTTGTACGTTCTCTCTATGTTTCAGTTTCCTCTCACACTCCAAAGACGCGCGGGTTTGCAGGTTAATTGGCTTTGATTATAAAAATCGTACGTGGTCCATAGTGTGTAGGATCTTCTTCTTTTTGTGTCTTTGAAGCTGGTTGGTTATATGACAGTTTCCCATTCCTTTACACAGTCCTTTGCGTTTTTGTTGAGCACTGCAAGATCCTTTGGGCTGCACTGGTTGGGTAGTAGGGGGCAGACAAGGCAGTGCTGCATTGTATGGTCCTCTTCTCCACATTCACAGGTGGTTTGGCCAGTTTCATAGCCCCATCTGGCCATGGCAGCTTTTGATCGCACTGTTCCTGTTCTCAGGCGGTTGAGCATCTTCCACTGGACCCATGGTGCTTCTGAGCCCGGAGGGAGGGCTTCAGAAGGAGGGATACCCATGTCAGTAGGAGGGGGGTCGTCATCAAGCCTTTTTGTCCATAGTTGGAGTCTGGTTTCTTCCCGTGATGCTATTAGGGGCTGGACGTGGCTGAGAAAGCTTCTCCTGGACTTCAGCCGTTGGGCCGGGGGTACACGTCCATAGAGGAGGTGGCGTTCATCACTGGTGGCCTTGGTCATCTCTACTCGGCTGGCCACTTCCCGTCTCACATCAGCAGGGGCAATGCCAGCGAGGAGGGGCAGGTTGTTTATGTTGGTGGGCTTCAGGCAGCCAGTGATTGAGTGGCAGGTGTTAGTCAACGCTGGGTCTAGTTTCTTGGCATGGGATGATCTCTCCCAAACAGGACTCGCATACTCCTGGTGTAGGATAGTGTTAGTGTATGGGGGTGATCGCTGGTCGGTGCGGACTTGATGGGCTGAAAGGCCTGAATCAACACTGTATCTTTAGTGTCTAAAGCGCAGGAACGGGCCCTTCGGCCCACAGTGTTTGTGCTGGACATGGTGTTGTTAAACTGCCTGTACGTAATCCATATCCCTCCATTCCCGCCATTCCATCCATGCACCTATCTAAAGCCCTGTTAAACATTTCCTTTGCTTCTGAGTTGCACCTACCCACACAAGAGATAGGGATACGTGGAACAGCTGGACGGGAACAGAGCTAAAACCAGTAACATATGTGCCATGTGTTAATGGGAATGGGATGGGAACATTCCTCAAGCAGGAAATTTGATGGAACTTGGACAGACTGAGAGAGCAAACTGCGTGTGTGTGTGGGGGGGGGGGGGTGAAATTAATTCCGCTGGTGGGAGAGGATTGGAAACCAAAGGGCTTGGTTCATTGACAAAAGACAAAATGGTTTTTGGTGTTGATGGGGGAGGGGAAAAGGTTTTCCCTTTACGCCTGTTCAGTACCACTCGACTGGGGTGCAGCGGTAGAGTTGCTGCCTTATGCCCCTGTCCCACTTAGGAAACCTGAACGGAAACCTCTGGAGACTTTGCGCCCCACCCAAGGTTTCCGTGCAGTTCCCGGAGGTTGCAGGTGGTTGCCGGAGGTTGCAGGTAGTGGAAGCAGGTAGAGAGGCTGACAAAAACCTCCGGGAACCGCACGGAAACCTTGGGTGGGGCGCAAAGTCTCCAGAGGTTTCCGTTCAGGTTTCCTAAGTGGGACAGGGGGCGTTACAGCGCTTGCAGCGCCGGAGACCCGGGTTCGATCCCGACATGGACATATTCTGCGGCTTCGATCAGTCTCACACCCCATATGTGCGCAGATTGCACAAGGTCAGAGCCTACTGGAACACTTAAAAGTGGACGTGTGGGGTTCTGATCACCCCATTACTGGTAGGATTTGGAAGCTTTGGAGAGGGTGCAGAAGAGACTCTCCAGCACGCTGCCTGGATTCGAGGGCATTGGCTAGAAGTTGGCCAATATAGGATTGTTTCCTCTGGAGACCTGATAGAAGCATGTGCAATGAAGAGAGGCATAGATAGGGTAGACAGTCAGAGTGTTTTTGCCAGGATAGAAAAGTCAAACACTAGAGGGCACAGCTTTAAGGTGAGAGGGGGTAAAGGATATGTGTGGGGCGAGTTTTTCTTTACAGAGAGGGTGGCGAGGCAGGTACGGCTATGGTACATTTAGACAGGTACATGGATAGGATAGGTTTAGAGGGAAATGGGCCAAACTCACCCAGAGGGTTGTGAATTTGTGGAATTCCCTGCCACAGAAGGCAGTGGAGGCCAATTCACTGGATGAATTTAAAAGAGAGTTAGATAGTGGAATCTTTAGTGGGGAGAAGGCAGGCACGGGTTACTGATTGTGGATGATCAGCCATGATCACAATGGATGGTGGTGCTGGCTCGAAGGGTCGAATGGCCTCCTCCTGCACCTATTTTCTATGTTTTCTCTGTTTCAAGGTGGGACTAGTGTAGATGGGACATCTATGCATAAAAGGTTGGGCCGAAGGGCCAGTTTCTACACCGTATGACTCTATGAGTCCAGCAGGTCGGGTGGAACATCTCTGGAGAACATGATAGGTGACAGGCAGACAAAAATGCTGGAGAAACTGAGCGGGTGAGGCAGCATCTATGGAGCGAAGGAAATAGGCAACGTTTCGGGCCGAAACCCTTCTTCAGACTATTGTCTACCTTCGATTTTCCAGCATCTGCAGTTCCTTCTTAAACATGGATAGGTGACATTTCTGCCAGGAACCTGCCTGACCTGCTGAGTTACTGCAGCACTTTCTCTCCTTTCTTAAGGGGTTGGACAGGCTAGATGCAGGAAGATTGTTCCCGATGTTGGGGAAGTCCAGGACAAGGGGTCACAGTTTAAGGATAAGGGGGAAATCTTTTGGGACCGAGATGAGAAAAACATTTTTCACACAGAGAGTGGTGAATCTGTGGAATTCTCTGCCACAGAAAGTAGTTGAGGCCACAGTTCATTGGCTATATTTAAGAGGGAGTTAGATGTGGCCCTTGTGGCTAAAGGGATCAGGGGGTATGGAGAGAAGGCAGGGATGGGATACTGAGTTGGATGATCAGCCATGATCATATTGAATGGCGGTGCAGGCTCGAAGGGCCGAATGGCCTACTCCTGCACCTATTTTCCATTTTTCTATGTTTCTATGTTGCTATGTTTCTATGTCACCTCCTCAAAAAACTCAGTCAAGTTAGTAAGATATGACCTGCCTGATCAAAGCCATGCTGACTGTCTCGAATTGTCCCATTCTGTTCTTAACCGCACGGAAACCTTGGTTGGGGCGCAAAGTCTCCAGAGGTTTCCGTTCAGGTTTCCTAAGTGGGACCGGGGCATTAGTGCAGCACTTTGTGTCCTTTCGCGAACGGGCCAGACGGGCCGAAGGGCCACGTTTCCGCGCCCGCATCTCTAAGCTGCGAGGCGTTTATCGCTGGCAAGTATTTGCATTCATATCTTGCCTCTCATTTATCCCAGACCCTTCCCCCACACCCACTGAGACACACGAGCTGGCGGTGAGGTGAGTGCTTAATCCAGGTGTCAATGAATCCTGATTTCGGGAAGATGTGTGGGACAGCAATGTCGTCTGAAATCACAGAGTGTCAGAGGATTAATCACATTGACTTTCTTCTTCTGATTGAACCATTTCCCGCCATTGAGAATCCCATTATGCCTCCTATGCATTGTTAATTGGACATCGATTGCACACACCAATCTCTTTTAAATATCTTTCTGTCTAATAATTGAATTGAAATTGCATGTCATTAGAAGGTCCGTGTGGGACCTTGATGTCTCATTCGCTCACAGTTGCTGCAAGCTGTATTTAAGGATACAAGATTCTTTTGCAGAATAGGAGAGGATTCTTTTATTTTAAATACTCTTGTTGCAAATATCGAGCAAAGTTTCACTGGGCAGCTGAGCTGAACAAATAATTCCACCCAACAAACAGCTAACTTTCCTTCGCTCCATAGATGCTGCTGCACCCGCTGAGTTTCCCCAGCAATTTTGTGTACCAACAGCTAACTGCCCGTTTCCTTAATCATCGTTACTTTTGTGCATATCTTTCTTTCATTGTTCTTTATCTCTCTACACCATCGTCCGTATCTATTGTTTCACTTTTCCCTAACCAGTCTGAGGAAGGGTCTCGACCCGAAACGCCACCCATTCCTTCCATTCAGAGACGCTGCCTGTCCCGCTGAGTTACTCCAGCTTTTTGTGTCTATCTTCAATTTAAGATGTTGGAAGGAACTGCAGATGCTGGTTTAAACCAAAGATGAACACAAAACGCTGGAGTAACTCAGCGGGACGGGCAGCATCTCTGGAGAGAAGGAATGGGTGACGTTTTGGGTCGAGACCCTTCCTCAGACTGAGAGTCAGGGGAGGCCCATAATTTAAGATCATGGGTCGCCAAATGTCTGCTCTCCTGTGACCAGTTTGTATGCACGCGTGCAACCAAACACACGTGTGCGCACACGTGCAAGTAGGTCACATACGTGCACCTGCGTGTGTGTGCATGCACACTCACCAGGTGTGTGCATGCTCGTGTGCACACGCACACACATAACAGGCATGTGGGCACACGAATGTGAGTGCACACAAATGCATGGGTATGTGTGTGCAAACAGATGCACACTCACACACACACACCCACACACATACACGTGTGCAGGTGCACACATACATATACACGCACGCAGACAAAGTGTGCAGGTGCACACACATACACGCGTACACACTCACACGTGCACATGCACACTCATACACACACTCATGCACACACTCACTCGCATACTCGTGTGCAGGTGCACACTCATTCACACACTCATACAGACACACACACAGACAAAGTGTGCAGGTGCACACACATACACGCGTACACACTCACACGTGCACATACACACTCATACACACACTCATGCACACACTCACTCGCATACTCGTGTGCAGGTGCACACTCATTCACACACTCATACAGACACACACACAGACAAAGTGTGCAGGTGCACACACATACACGCGCACACACTCACACGTGCATGTGCACACTCATACACACACTCATACACACACTCATACACACACTCACACACACTCATACACACACACACACACACACACACAGACAAAGTGTGCAGGTGCACACACAAACACGTGCACACACTCACACGTGCATGTGCACACTCATACACACACTCATACACACACTCATACACACACTCATACACACACAGACATAGTGGGCAGGTGTACACACACATGTATGCGTGTGTACAGACAGACAAACGCACTGCGGAAATCTGCAGTAAGATTTCTCTGATTATACACATCTCTGTCCTTCATGTCACCTTCATTATATGTCCCGGCTTGTTTAATCAGAATCTATATTTTCATTGGCGATTCTCTTGCGAGCAACAAATTTGCTTCCTCTCTGGTTGCCCTCCTCCCCCCAACGTTCCCCAGCTCTCCGAGTGCCACAGACGGTTACATAGTCAGGCATGCCTATGCTCTCATCAATATTTCATCCGCTCCCCTGTCCTTGCCCTCTCTGGTGGAGCCCCAGCACTCAGCTCCACAAACACACCAGATCTCCACAGAGCCAGGGCCAGTAGTTACCTGCCAATCAACAGCACTAGCTATACAACATCTGGCCATTATCACCACGGCATTCAGTCTAGTCTAGTCTCGTTTGGAGATACAGCGTGGAAACAGGCCCTTCGTCCGCGCCGACCAGCGATCTCCGCTCATTACTGGGACAATGTTTACATTTACACCAGGCCAATTAACCTACAAACATACACGTCTTTGGAGTGTGGGAGGAAACCGGAGATCCCGGAGAAAACCCACGCAGGTCACGGGGAGAACGTGCAAACTCCGTACAGACAGGACCAATAGTCGGGATCGAACCCGGGTTCCGGCGCTGTGAGGCAGCAACTCTACCGCTGCACCACCGTGACGCCCTTTAGTGGGAGCTTTCTATGCATGAGATGCTGGCAGTGTTCGCAAACACGGAGCAACGATAAGGACACTTCGAAGTCTTGCAAATTCTCTCTCGCTGAGTAATGCCCCTGTCCCACTTAGGAAACCTGAACGGAAACCTCTGGAGACTTTGCGCCCCACCCAAGGTTCCCGTGCGGTTCCCGGAGGTTGCAGGCGGTTCCCGGAGGTTGCAGGTAGTGGAAGCAGGTCGGGAGACTGACAAAAACCTCCGGGAACCGCACGGAAACCTTGGGTGGGGCGCAAAGTCTCCAGAGGTTTCCGTTCAGGTTTCCTAAGTGGGACAGGGGCATTATTAGGCATTCATCGCGAAGTGGTTTTGATTTACAATAATTCTTGTTTTAATGTGGCTAAAAGATGCCTTTGTGGACTCAGCAAGGGAGAGGCGTACACAAGTGAGGGAATGAAATACTTGTGTCAGGGGTTGTGATGAGAAGGCAGGAGAATGGGGTTAGGAGGGAGAGATAGATCAGCCATCTATGGCGGAGTAGACTTGGTGGGAGTTGACAACTTGATGAGCCGAACGATGGCAATTTAGAGGGGTAGTCATAGAGGCACCTCTAAGAAATAATAGACAATAGGTGCAGTAGGCCATTCGGCCCTTCGAGCCAGCACCACCATTCAATGTGATCATGGCTGATCATCCACAATCAGTACCTCCGTTCCTGCCTTCTCCCCATATCCCCTGACACAAGTCCTATCTAGCTCTCTCTTGAAAGCATCCAGAGAACCGGCCTCCACCGCCCTCTGAGAAGGAATAGGCGACGTTTCGGGTTCAGTCTGAAGAAAGAATTTGTGGAATTCAATTTGTGGAATTCCCTGCCACAGAGGGCAGTGGAGGCCAAATCACTGGATGGATTTAAGAGACAGTTAGATAGAGCTCTAGGGGCTAGTGGAATCAAGGGATATGGGGAGAAGGCAGGCACGGGTTATTGATTGGGGATGATCAGCCACGATCACAATGAATGGCGGTGCAGGCTCGAAGGGCCGAATGGCCTCCTCCTGCACCTATTTTCTATGTTTGTATGTAAGGGTATCGACCCGAAACGTCGCCTATTCCTTCGCTCCATAGATGCTTCTTGGCAATATTTAAGAGGGAGTTAGATGTGGCCCTTGTGGCTAAAGGGATCAGGGGGTATGGAGAGAAGGCAGGTACAGGATACTGAGTTGGATGATCAGCCATGATCATACTGAATGGTGGTGCTGGCTCGAAGGGCCGAATAGCCTACTCCTGCACCTATTTTCTATGTTTCTATGAATGGCGGTGCTGGCTGGAAGGGCCGAATGGCCTCCTCCTGCACCTATTTTCTATGTTTCCATGTTTCTATGTAAGGGTCTCGACCTGAAACGTCGCCTATTTCCTTCGCTCCATAAATGCTGCCTCACCCGCTGAGTTTCTCCAGCACTTTTTGTCTACCTACAATCCTGTGCTGGTCGTGCCAATGTGAGCCCTGGGTAACGGCGGCATACAGATCGGCAGGTGGCGGGGAACGATTGCTAGGGTTTGCTAGTCCCCTCTTATATCACCACAATCTATATTGACACTGACACCCACTTCATTAGAATTGAGATTATCTACTGTGGAGAGACACAATGAAACTATTCATAACCAGGGCTCCAATGTAAATTCCTCCATGGATTGCAAACTCTTTAAACCATCAGGACTATTTAGCATACACAGCTCCTCAGTTAAGGGACGCAGAAGATTTTCCTGTTACCTTGTCCCTTGGATACAGAATCAGGCCATTTTTCTCCCGAGCTGGCATGCAATAGTCCGAAGGCAGACTAACTTATGGGAGAGCATTTCCTCTGTAACAAATGCTACGTGCCAAAGGACTTCAAATGGTGCACTGCCCCCCTTCATTACAATAATCACCTTACAAACAGAACAAAAAAACAAATTCTCAGCACATACTGGTAATAAAGAACGGGCCAGTACTGAGCTGAACAAACCGCCTTTGCCTCATAGCTTTGTATTTCAATTCGCCATTCCAACTATGGAGCATTTTTCTCAAATTAATTTTTTGAGCGCTGGGCATGGCTGAGAGATTAGCAATTATCGCACATCCCTCATCGCCCTGGAGAAGGAAGTGATGAGACACCTTCTTAAACTGCTCTGCGTCTAAAGAGCTCCCATTAGGCACAAAGTGCTGGAGTAACAGGGCGTCACAGTGGCGTAGCGGTAGAGTCGCTGCCTTCGGAGAACCGGGCCAGTTTCTGCGCGATGTCGCTAAACTATCTCAAAACGCTGGATAGACTCGGCTTGTACTCGCTAGAATTTAGAAGATTGAGGGGGGATCTTATAGAAACTTACAACATTCTTACGGGGTTGGACAGGCTAGATGCAGGAAGATTGTTCCCGATGTTGGGGAAGTCCAGAACAAGGGGTCACACAGTTTAAGGATAAGAGGGAAGTCTTTTAGGACCGAGATGAGAAAAACATTTTTCACACAGAGAGTGGTGAATCTGTGGAATTCTCTGCCACAGAAGGTAGTTGAGGCCACACAGTTCATTGGCTATATTTAAGAGGGAGTTAGATGTGGCCCTTGTGGCTAAAGGGATCAGGGGTATGGAGAGAAGGCAGGGATGGGATACTGAGTTGGGTGATCAGCCATGATCATATTGAATGGTGGTGCTGGCTTGAAGGGCCGAATGGCCTCTACTCCTGCACCTATTTTCTATGTTAACTAAAAAACACAAATCTACTATGTTGATCTTCTCCCCCATGTACATTGACAACAGAACTGATGCTGCCTCCTGCGTTCGGACAGAACGTTAAGGGCCTGTCCCACTTACGTGTCCTTGGCACGTAAATTACGCCACCTCGTGGTTGTGTTGAGGCGCAGGGGCATCGTGTGGCCACGCGGGGCCGGTCCAACTTAGAAGAGCGGAGGGTTATGGAGTTGTGCAAGATATCGCGCGGCGCTCCGAAATTTTGTAGTGAACAAAATCTCTGCGCGCCAACGGCCTGTCGCGTAACTGACGGCCAAAGTGGGACAGGCCCAAGACCCTGGCGCGGGGCAATGTCTCACCTCCATCAGCAGCAGAAGCAGCAAACGATCGGCGAGCTCGGCCTGGGGCTCACGGCCATTGCGGTCCAGATCCGCCCCCACTTCTACTCCCAGAGCGGGGCCAAGAAAATTGAAGATCGACACAAAATGCAGGAGTAACTCAGCGGGACCGGCAGCATCTCTGGAGTGAAGGAATGGGTGACGTTTCGGGTCAAGACCCTTCTTTTCAGACTGAAGAAGAGTCTCGACACGAAACGCCACCCATTGCTTCTCTCCAGAGATGCTGCCGGTCCCGCTGAGTTACTCCAGCTTTGTGTCCTTCGTCAAGCGCTCCAGATGGCATGAAATCGTGCCCGACCTTCGCGGGACCGTCACGGCTCAATGCGACCACGAGGTCGCGTAATTAGCGTGCTAAGGACACGCAAGTGGGACAGGCCCTTTAGACTTTAGAGATACAGTGCAGAAACCGGCGTGGACTCGCCGGGTAGGAGGGACCGTCACCGTATCTCTAAACTAGACTAAACTAATGGGATCTCAGCTCAGTTAGCCTTGGCCTACCCGATCTCCCAGTCGCCAAACGCTTTAACTACCCTTCCCACACTGACCTTTCTGTCCTGGGCCTCCTCCACTGTCAGAGTGAGGCCACACACAAACTGGAGGAACAGCACCTCATATTTCGCTTGGGCAGTTTACACCCCAGCGGTATGAACATTGACTTCTCTAACTTCAAGTAACCCTTGCATCCCTTCTCTTTCTCTCCGTCCCACCCCCACCCAAGTCGTCCTGCGAGGTTCACTGTCGTTATCCCTTCGTTATAACCTCCTCCACAGCCAACAATGGATCATTGTGGGCTCCACAAGAGTGGATGTGGAGAGGATGTATCCACTAGTGGGAGAGTCTAGGACCAGAGGCCACACTCAAAAATATAAAGAACCTTCTTCATATTTCACACAGAGAGTGGTGAATCTGTGGAATTCTCTGCCATAGAAGGTAGTTGAGGCCACAGTTCATTGTCTATATTTAAGAGGGAGTTAGATGTGGCCCTTATGGCTAAAGGGATCAGGGGGTATGGAGAGAAGGCAGGTACAGGATACTGAGTTGGATGATCAGCCATGATCATATTGAATGGCGGTGCAGGCTCGAAGGGCCGAATGGCCTACTCCTGCACCTATTTTCTATGTTTCTATGTTTCTATGTTCTTTTCGGAAGGAGATGGGGAGGAATTTGTTTAGTCAGAGGGTGGTGAATCTGTGGAATTCATTGCCACAGAAGGCTGCGGAGGCCAAGTCAATGGATATTTTTAAGGCGGAGATAGATAGATTCTTGATTGGTACGGGTGTCAGGTGTGTCAGGTGTTATGGGGAGAAGGCAGGTGAGGGAAAGATAGATCAGCCATGATTGAATGGCGGAGTAGACTTGATGGGCCGAATGGCCTCATTCTGTTCCTATCACTGATACATTTACGACCCAAAACGTCGCTTGTCCGTTTCCCCACGCACTTGCTACCTGACCTCCTGAGTTCTTTAAGAAACAACTGCAGATGCTGGAAAAATCGAAGGTAGACAAAATTGCTGGAGAAACACATGGGGTGAGGCAGCATCTATGGAGCGAAGGAATAGGTGACGTTTCGGGTCGAGACCCTTCTTCAGAGTTCTTTGTTTTTTTTTTGTTTTTTTTTAAATTTATTTATTAGAAGTAGACATATTATAAAATGTAGTTACATATTATAGTAAAAAAAACTTTTCATATACATCAGTCATACATTATTAAAATTTTCCATTATCAATTACTCTTTGTTTTTTTTTACATACGAGTTTAAAAAGTGAATGGAGTTGGGAAAATTAACACCGAGTGAACTTATATTTAGGAGTACTGAATTTTAAGGAGTTTTGAGTTCAGACATTAGCAATAGACTCCAAGATGTGCAGGCTAATAGCTTAGAGTCAATTCAATGTCACTGGGATTAGTTAGTTTATTTTCACATGTACAGAGGTACAGTGATAAGCTTCTTTTTGCATGGTTTCCAGTCAGCGGAAAGACGAAACATGACTACACTCAAACCGGCCACAGCGCATACAAACAGGATAAAGGGAATAACACTTAATGCAAGATAAAGTCCAGTAAAGATAGACACAAAATTCTGGAGTAACTCAGCGGGACAGGCAGCATCTCTGGAGAGAAGGGATGGGTGATGTTTCAGGTCGAGACCCTTCTTCAGACGCTTGGAACTGTGGTGACAACCCAAGTTCATTGTTCACCAGTGACTAGCATGGTTAGGTTGGGCAGAAGGGCCTGTTTCCGTGCTGTATAACTTTATGACTCTATGTCGGCAAAAATCATAGAAACATAGAAAATAGGTGCAGGAGGAGGCCATTCGGCCCTTCGAGCCAGCACCGCCATTCATTGTGATCATGGCTGATCGTCCCCTATCAATAACCCGTGCCTGCCTTCTCCCCATATCCCTTGACTCCACCAGCCCCTAGAGCTCTATCTAACTCTCTCTTAAATCCATCCAATGATTCGGCCTCCACTGCCCTCTGTGGCAGGGAATTCCATAAATTCACAACTCTCTGGGTGAAAAAGTTTTTTCTCACCTCAGTCTTAAATGGCCTCCCCTATATTCTAAGACTGTGGCCCCTGGTTCTGGACTCGCCCAACATTGGGAACATTTTTCCTGCATCTAGCTTGTCCAGTCCTTTTATAATTTTATATGTTTCTATAAGATGCCCCCTCATCCTTCTAAACTCCAGTGAATACAAGCCTAGTCTTTTCAATCTTACCTCATATGACAGTCCCGTCATCCCAGGGATCAATCTCGTGAACCTACGCTGCACTGCCTCAATCACAAGGATGTCTTTCCTCAGATTAGGGGACCAAAACTGTACGCAATACTCCAGGTGTGGTCTCACCAAGACCCTGTACAACTGCAGTCGAACCTCCCTGCTCCTATACTCAAATCCTTTATGACTCTATCTCAGCCAGAGTCAGCAACAAACGGCTATTCCTGTAGAAATATTTACCGAAATGTTGCAACAGGTCCCAAACAAAGCCTCTCCCATATCCCGTACCACAATGATGTTGGATTAAGTAATTAGCAATGTATAAGGTACAGGATTTGTTTCAATGTGGACTGGAAAACCTGCTCCAGCGCTCCCCCTCCTGGCCAGAGCACACATTTACAACACATAGAAACATAGAAATTAGGTGCAGGAGTAGGCCATTCGGCCCTTCGAGCCTGCATCGCCATTCGATATGATCATGGCTGATCATCCAACTCAGTATCCTGTACCTGCCTTCTCTCCATACCCACTGATCCCCTTAGCTACAAGGGCCACATCTAACTCCCTCTTAAATATAGCCAATGAACTGGCCTCGACTACCCTCTGTGGCAGGGAGTTCCAGAGATTCACCACTCTCTGTGTGAAAAAAGTTCTTCTCATCTCGGTTTTAAAGGATTTCCCCCTTATCCTTAAGCTGTGACCCCTTGTCCTGGACTTCCCCAACATCGGGAGCAATCTTCCTGCATCTAGCCTGTCCAACCCCTTAAGTTTCTATAAGCCAACAACTGCCAAATTGAGTAAGAAAAATTAGTTTTTAGTATTTTGGTTTAGTTTTAGAGATACAGCGTGGAAACAGGCCAGACAGCCCACCGAGTCCATGCCAACAACCTGTCCACACTAGTTCTATGTTATCCCACTTTTGCCTCCTACACTCGAGGAACACTTTATAGAAGACAATTGTGGGATAGGTCTAGTGTGAGCGGGCGATCGATGGTCGGCATGGACTCGCTGGGCCAATTTCCACGCTGTATCTCTAACCTCCAAAGCTGCACCTCAGCTCAGAGAGTCGCAAAGCCATACAGCGTGGAAACAGGCCCTTCATCCCAACACATCCATACTAACCACAATGCACTATAATAATAATAATAATAATAATAATAATGGATGGGATTTATATAGCGCCTTTCTAATACTCAAGGCGCTTTACATCGCATTATTCATTCACTCCTCAGTCACACTCGGTGGTGGTAAGCTACTTCTGTAGCCACAGCTGCCCTGGGGCAGACTGACGGAAGCGTGGCTGCCAAGCTGCGCCTACGGCCCCTCCGACCACCACCAATCACTCACACACACTCACACACATTCACACACAGGCAAAGGTGGGTGAAGTGTCTTGCCCAAGGACACAACGACAGTATGCACTCCAAGCGGGATTCGAACCGGCTACCTTCCGGTTGCCAGCCGAACACTTAGCCCATTGTGCCATCTGTCGTCCCAGACTTGCTTACTATCCACTGTAAGCAAGTCTGCCTCAGGGCTCAGTGGGGCCGAATGTCCTGTTTCCGTGCTGTATCTCTAAACTGAACCAGATGAACACAGAGAGACACACAGAAACTGAGGAAGACAGGCAGAGAGAGATGGGATGTGGTTTGAGTTCAGGCCCTTGCAGTAGAATTAATATCTTGCAGAATTCGGATGATTAAATTTAGATGAAAATCTCTGGGGTCCATATTTCAATCTGTGTTCCAAACTGCATGGGATTTAGTTGAAATATCGATTGAAATATAGATCCCAGAATCGTTATTGGGTGATACCTGTAGTTGGTAGGTTTAGGCTGATCTACACATTGCCTTGGCTGGTGGCCCCAGGTCTGTGGGTCTGGAGTCACATATAACACAGTCTGGGTAAGGATTATAATTGCCCTCCTAAATACCCTGGGACCACCCAGCCTGAAGTCTTGTCCAAGTGTCTGTTTGACATTTGCAGCTGCCTCACTCATTAACAAAGAGGGAAACAAGAAGTGTTACAAAGCTTTGCATCACGTGACAGGGAGATGATCTGGTCTAAAGTCTAAGGGAAGTCTTCAAAGGCACAGAGACACGGAGAGAGAGAGAGAGAGAGACAGACAGAGAGAGAGAGACAGAGACAGAGACAGAGACAGAGAGAGAGAGAGAGAGAGAGAGAGAGAGAGAGAGAGAGAGAGAGAGAGAGAGAGAGAGAGAGATATATATATATATATATATATATATATATATAGAGAGAGAGAGAGAGAGAGAGAGAGAGAGAGAGAGAGAGAGAGGGAGAGAGAGAGAGAGAGAGAGAGAGAGACAGAGACGGAGAGAGAGAGAGACAGACAGTGAGATGGGATGTGGTTAGAGTCAGGCACAGGCATGTCTCCCAGTATTGGGACAATGAACTCAGACTGAATTGGAGAAGACAGAGATATCACACTTCTCGACAGCACAGAAGAGGTTGCATTCGGCCCATCGGGTTAATACTGGCCCTCAGAGCAATCCCATTCCCATCTGCCTGCCTACAGCAGGCAGTGAAGAAAGCTAATGGAATGTTGGCCGTCATAACAAGAGGATTTCAGTATAGGAGAAAGAGGTTCTTCTGCAGTTGCATAGGGCTCTGGTGAGACCACATCTGAAGTATTGTGTACAGTTTTGGTCTCCTAATTTGAGGAAGGACATCCTTGTGATTGAGGCAGTGCAGCGTAGGTTCACGAGATTGATCCCTGGGATGGCGGGACTGTCATATGAGGAAAGATTGAAAAGACTAGGCTTGTATTCACTGGAGTTTAGAAGGATGAGGGGGTATCTTATAGAAACATATACAATTATAAAAGGACTGGACAAGCTAGATGCAGGAAAAATGTTCCCAATGTTGGGCGAGTCCAGAACCGGGGGCCACAGTCTTAGAATAAAGGGGAGGCCATTTAAGACTGAGGCGAGAAAAAAAACTTTTTCACCCAGAGAGTTGTGAATTTGTGGAATTCCCTGCCACAGAGGGCAGTGGAGGCCAAGTCACTGGATGGATTTAAGAGAGAGTTAGATAGACCTCTAGGGGCTAGTGGAGTCAAGGGATATGGGGAGAAGGCAGGCATGGGTTATTGATAGGGGACGATCAGCCATGATCACAATGAATGGCAGTGCTGAGTCGAAGGGCCGAATGGCCTCCTCCTGCACCTATTGTCTATGTTTCTAATATTCCTTGTAACCTATTCTTTCCCACATTTCCTTTAACACACATTAATTTCCCTGTCTCACCCACACACTAGGGTCAATTTACAGTATTAACTTAACCCACCAACCCGCACGTCTTTGGGATGTGGGAGGAAACCGGAGCACCCGGGGAAAAACCCTCGCGGTTACAGGAAGAACGTGCAAACTCCGCACAGATAGCGACAGTGGTCAGGATTGAGCGTGGGCCACTAAAGTTGCAAGACACCAGACCTACTAGCTGCATCATCCTTGAAAATAGAATTGAAATTGGCGTCACGGTGGCGCAGCGGTAGAGTTGCTGCCTCACAGCGCCAGAGACACGGGTTCGATCCCGACTACGGGTGCTGTCTGTACGGAGTTTGTACGTTCTCCCCGTGACCTGCGTGGGATCTTCAGTTTCCTCCCACACTCCAAAGACGTGCAGGTTTGTAGGTTAATTGGCTTCGGTATACATGTAAATTGTCCCTAGTGTGTGTGTGTGTGTGGGGTAGTGTTAGTGTGCAGGGGTCGCTGGTCGGTGCACACTCGGTGGGCTGAAGGGCCTGTTTCCCCGCTGTATTTCTAAACTATACTAGACAAGGAGGGCTGATGCCTTGCAGGATTTTGACCTTGCAAATTAAATTAAAGTCATACTTAGAAAGTCAGCGAAATACTGGGGTTACAAATGCACTATTATTTCCCGAGGTCACATCGAGGACTCACTTGAAGTGTACCACATAATGTTCGCAAACAATAAAAATTGGCACAGAAAATTGACAAGGACTCTGCAGAAAACTCACTGGTAGAGCTGCTGCCTCACAGCTCCGGAGACCCGTGTTCGATCCTGACCTCAGGTGCTGTCGGTGTGGAGTTTGCACGTTCTCCCCGGGACCGCGTGGGTTTCCTGCGGGTGCTCTGGTTTCCTCCCACATTCCAAAGACGTGCGGGGTTGTCGGCTAATTGGCCGTCTGTAAAACAAGTTGCCCCGATTTTGGTTTAGTTTAGAGATACAGCGCGGAAACAGGCCCTTCAGCCCATCGAGTCCACGCCGAGCAGCGATCCCCGCACACTAACACTATCCTACACACACTGACTAGGGACAATTTTACATTTACACATTAACCTGCAAACCTGTACGTCTTTGGAGTGTGGGAGGAAACCAGAGATCCCTGAGAAAGCCGCACGGTCTCGGGGAGAACGTGCAAACTCCGTACAGGCAGCACCCGTAGTTGGGATCGAACCCGGGTCTCCGGCGCTGTGAGGCAGCAACTCTAGGGAAAGATGAGAAAGTGGGATATCATAGAACAGGTGCGAACGGGCCAGCATGGACTCGGTGGGCCGAAGGGCCCGCTTGCACGCTACATCTCTAAAGTAAACCAAACAAAACGCGAAGAAAATGGGCCATTGCGAAAATGTATCTAAAAATCACAGGTAGACAAAAATGCTGGAGAAACTCAGCGGGTGCAGCAGCATCTATGGAGCGAAGGAAATAGGCAACGTTTCGGGCTGAAACCCTTCTTCAGACACTGAATCTAAAAATCACAACAGCCATCAAGCGGGTCTCGCTGAAGTGGAATAAAAGTCTATAAGATTAGGGAGCAGAGCTGAAGGCGGAATAGCAAACAAATCTCAAGGAAGAATGCGAAAAATGTGTTTGGAATAATTTGGCATTAAGGGTCTTGGGAATGTTGGATTAGGAAGAGGATGTGTTCAAACTGCAAGTTGGGAGTATTAGACTACTGGCATGAGCGCTTCAATTAGATGAAGGGATATTATGATACTGTATGTCCTTGACTCGCCTTGTGTTTGTGAGGGAGCGGTCCTTTAAATTCAGCTCTAGGTTTGTGGCTGTATAAGTGACTGGGGACTAGAGGAGGCGGTGTAATTACTGCACCGGCGTCTCCATGCCCCCTCTGCTAGCGACTGTGACTCGAGCTGCCGTCTCGGGCTCCTGTTTAAAATTGCCGGCGTGGTGTGGCTGTTGTCACCTGCACTCAGCGGCTCCCTGCTTTAGTCGCCCGGTCAGGCCCCCGGCTCCCAGGAGAGGCAGCGCGCAGAACACGGATCCTTCTGCCTCTGCTGTCAATCACCGCCTGCAGTGACATGTCGAGTCTCCGTGTCACCTCCCAGAGGGGCAGAGGATGCAGCTGAGGTTGGAGAGTGTGCGTGTACGTGTGGACGTGTATGTGTGTGTATATATGCATGTGTGTGTACGTGTCTATGTGTGGACGTGTGTGTGTGTGTGTGTGTATATGTGTGTGTGTGCGTGTACGTGTGGACGTGTGTGTGTGTGTATATGCATGTGTGTGTACGTGTCTATGTGTGGACGTGTATGTGTGTGTGTGTGTTTGTGTGTGTATGCATGTGTGTGTACGTGTCTATGTGTGGACGTGTATGTGTGTGTGTGTGTGTGTGTATATGTGTGTGTGCGTGTACGTGTGGACGTGTGTGTGTGTGTGTGTGTGTGTGTGTGTGTGTGTGTGTGTGTGTGTGTATATATGCATGTGTGTGTACGTGTATACATGTGGACGTGTATGTGTGTGTGTATACGAGTGTGTGTGTATGTGTGTGTGTGTGTGTGTTTATGTGCGTGCAGGTATATACGTGTGGATGTGTGTGTGTATGTGTGTGTGTATGTGTGTATATATGTGTGTATGTGGACGTGTATATATGTGTGTGTACGTGTGTGTGTATGTGTATGTACGTATGCTTGTATATGTGTGCATGGTGTGTACGTGTGTGGGTATCTATATATGTGTGTTTGTGTGTGCGTGCGCATGTGTGTCTGCATATGTGTGTGTAGTGTGTGCATATGTGCACGAGTGTGCCTGTGTATGTATGTAAGTGTGTGTGTGTGTGTGTGTGTGTGTGTGTGTGTGTGTGTGTGTGTGTGTGTGTGTATATTTGTATATGTATATTGTGCGTGTGCTTGTGTGTGTTTTTGTCCCCGTCTCTCTCGGTCGGGCGATCAGACTTCTCCAGCAAGCAAGAGGGAAAGTATCTAACTCATGGTTCTTTACCAAACTAATGTGCTGTGGAAGGCATTTTATCGGGATGCATCACGGCTTGTTTTGGGAACAGCTCCATCCAAGACCGCCAGTTATCGCAGCAAATTGTAGACATAGCCCAGACCATCACACAAACCAACTTCCCTTCCATTGACTCCATCTACACTTCACGCTGCCTCGGCAAGGCCAGCAGCATCATCAAGGACCAGTCGCACCCCCGGCCACTCCCTCTCCTCCACTCTCCCATCAGGCAAAAGGTACAGAAGTGTGAAAACGCACACACACACCTCCAGATTCAGGGACAGTTTCTTCCCGGCTGTTATCAGGCAACTGTGAACCATCCCACCACAACCAGAGAGCAGTCCTGAACCACTATCTACCTCACTGGTGACCCTCAGACTATCCTTGATCGGACTTTACCTTGCACTAAACGTTATTCCCTTATCATGTATCTGTACACTGTGGACGGCTCGATTATAATCATGTGTTGTCTTTCCGCTGACTGGTTAGCGCGCAACAAAAGCTGTTCACTGTACCTCGGTACACGTGACAATAAACTGAACTGAAATGCTGCACAGCCAACACATTCACCCCCAGATGCCAGATGTATCAGACCCTTCCAGACCCTTCCAGTCAAGCATGTTACTATTGCTGGGCTAATTGGCCGCAGAGCCCATTGGGCAAACCATCAGAGAAAGGACACTCTGTGAACAGTGAGCAGAGGTGGGAGGCTGCAAACAGTTCCACATCAACACCCTATCCCTCCCCATGTCACAGTGAAGCAGCGGTACAGTTGTGCTGCCTCACAGCGCCAGAGACCCGGGTTCGATCCCGACTACAGGTGCTGTCGGGACCTGTGTGTGGGTTTTCCCCGGGTGCTCCGGTTTCCTCCCACACTCCAGAGCCGTACAGGTTTGTAGGTTAAGAGTCTTCAGGTAAAATTGTTACATTGTTCTGTTTGTGTGTGTGTGTAGGATAGTGTTAGTGTGCGGGGATCGATGGTCAGCGTGGACTCGGTGGGCCGAATGGCCTGTTTCCGCGCTGTATCTCTAAACTAAACCCTTAATTGGTTGTGTCAAGACACTTCACCCACCTTTGCCTGTGTGTGAATGTGTGTGAGCGATTGGTGGTGGTCGGAGGGGCCGTAGGCGCAGATTGGCAGCCACGCTTCCGTCAGTCTGCCCCAGGGCAGCTATGGCTACAGAAGTAGCTTACCACCACCGAGTGTGACTGAGGAGTGAATGAATAATGCGATGTAAAGTGCCTTGAGTATTAGAAAGGCGCTATATAAATCCCATCCATTATTATTATTATTATTAATTTCCCCCCTGGTTGGGGAGGATAAGAGCCATTGTTATTACTGACAATATCAGCCCAACTTGTCCACCAGAGATGCTGCCTGACCCGCTGAGTTACTCCAGCATTTTGTGTCTATCTTCAGCGATCGGAAGGTTCAGTTGCCTGATAACAGCTGGGATGAAACTGTCCCTGAATCTGGAGTTGGGCCGAAGGACCCTTTTCTGTGCTGTGTGTGACTCTGCAAATCCTACTGGAGGTGGCTGGCTCTAACTAAGACGGGTCAGGCTCGCTAAAGATTCATTCATTACCGTAAAGGACAGCTGGCTTAAAAAATAATTTCTGAAGACGCGTTATGAGTGGAGTGGGTTACAGGAGCAGTCCCAACCTATTTAATCATTAATTTACCAAACTAGATGGAAATTAAAAACACACACAGATAGATTGACTACTATAATTAATTAAAGTGAAATTATCTTTTACAAGGTGTTAATTTAGAAAATGATTAGATTTCCAGCTTGTGGAGTGGTGACACTGTGGCCAGACTTAATGAAGGATGCAGAGGTCCCCGAATCCTCTCCCCTGTTTTAAACACGGTGGCGCAGCGGTAGAGTTGCTGCCTCACAGCGCCGGAGACCCAGGTTCGATCCCGACCACGGGTGCTGTCTGTACGGAGTTTGCACGTTCTCCCCGTGACCTGGTGGGTTTTCTCCCAGATCTTCGGTTTCCTCCCACACTCCAAAGACGTGCAGGTTTGTAGGTTAGTTGGCTGGGTAAAAAACTATAAATTGTCCCTAGTCTATGTGGGATAGTGTTAACGTGCAGGGATAGCAGGTCGGCGTGGACCCGGTGGGCCGAAGGGCCTGTTTCCACGCTGTATCTCTAAACTAAACTAAACCTTACACCTCTAGAATTTTAGAACGGAGATGAGGAAACACTTTTTCACACAGAGAGTGGTGAGTGTGTGGAATTCTCTGCCTCAGAGGGCGGTGGAGGCCGGTTCTCTGGATACTTTCAACAGAGAGCTAGATAGGGCTCTTCAAGATAGTTAATGGTTTGGACTAAGATTGTTAAGGGTTTGGACACGCTAGAGGCAGGAAACATGTTCCCGATGTTGGGGGAGTCCAGAACCAGGGGCCACACACACTTTAAGAATAAGGAGTAAGCCACTTAGAACGGAGATGAGGAAATACTTTTTCACACAGAGAGTGGTGAGTGTGTGGAATTCTCTGCCTCAGAGGGCGGTGGAGGCAGGTTTTCTGGATGCTTTCAAGAGAGAGCTAGATAGGGCTCTTAAAAATAGCGGAGTCAGGAGATATGGGGAGAAGGCAGGAACGGGGTACTGATTGGGGATGATCAGCCATGATCACAGTGAATGGCGGTGCTGGCTCGAAGGGTCGAATGGTCTGCACCTGCACTAATTGTCTATTGTCTATCTCCCAAGATGGAACACTATATGTAAGGTTGGAAAGGAACTACAGATGCTAGTTCACATCGAAGATAGACACAAAATGCTGGAGTAACTCAGCGGGTCAGGCAGCATCTCTGGAGATGTCTGGTTGAGACCCTTCTTCATTCTGCTATATTCAAGGGTTTGTAGGTTAATTAGCCTCTGTAAATTGGGAGTGGATGCAAAAATGGGATAACATAGAACTAGTGTGAACGGGTGATTGAAGGTCGGCATGGACTCGGTGGGCCGAAGGGCCTGCTTCCTTGCTCAATCTCTGAACAAAACTGAATTCAACACCTCACTCTTGTTCAAATTAAAATCCAGCAGACATTTCTCAGCCTAATATCCATCTGATCTACTACATCCTGCAGTATGCTTCGATGACCCGGGTTCGATCCCGACTACGGCTGCTGTCTGTACGGAGTTTGTACCACCTCCCCGTGACCTGCGTGGGTTTTCTCCAGGCGCTTCGATTTCCTCCCACACTCCAAAGACGTACAGGTTCGTAGGTTAATTGTCTTGGTAAAATTGTAAATTGTCCCTGGTGTGTGTAGGAAGGTGTTAATGCCCCTGTCCCACTTAGGAAACCTGAACGGAAACCTCTGGAGACTTTGCGCCCCACCCAAGGTTTCCGTGCGGTTCCCGGAGGTTGCAGGCGGTTGCCGGAGGTTGCAGGTAGTGGAAGCAGGTAGGGAGACTGACAAAAACCTCCGGGAACCGCACGGAAACCTTGGGTGGGGCACAAAGTCTCCAGAGGTTTCCGTTCAGGTTTCCTAAGTGGGACAGGGGCATTAGTGTGCAGGGGTAGAAGATTGTAACCTTCACGTGGTCCACCCCGTTTCGACTAATGCAATCAACCCGACGTGCACAAACAAATGGATCAAATAGAACAAGTTGACTTGCAACTTTAGGCTGTGCACGGGATACGCAGGAAGAAGAAGAAGTGTGCAGGGATCATCGGTGGGCATGGGCTAGGTGGGCCGAAGGGCCAGTTTTCACACTGCATCTCTGAACTGAGCTAAAACCTTCTTTGCTGCCCACAACGACACTAATTTCCGTGGTATCCGCAACTTTATTAATCCTGTGTCTGATTTTTCCCCCGCATCCCCGTCGGGAAGTCTGCATACCGGTATCGATGTGTACAAGACATGGGCCTGTCCCTCTTTCACGAGGTAATTCACAAATTCTCCCGAGTTTTCCCCTTGATTCAACCTCGCAGAATGTTCGTAACGAGTGCGTAGGAGTCCGTAGATACCTCGTAGCGGCTCGTCATGCCAGCCGTGGGTACTCGTGGCATCAGGTAAGTCGGGACGTTTTTTCCAGCCGGATAGAAAATGTCCACGATTAAAAAAAAATGGTTGGGATGAAAGAAATTGCAACTTTTTACTCGTAAGCAGGGCATCGAAATAGTCGCGGGAATTCGTAGACAGGTTCGTAGGAGGTCGTGAACAAAATAATAATAATAATAATAATAATGGATGGGATTTATATAGCGCCTTTCTAATACTCAAGGCGCTTTACATCGCATTATTCATTCACTCCTCAGTCACACTCGGTGGTGGTAAGCTACTTCTGTAGCCACAGCTGCCCTGGGGCAGACTGACGGAAGCGTGGCTGCCAATCTGCGCCTAAGGCCCCTCCAACCACCACCAATCACTCACACACATTCACACACAGGCAAAGGTGGGTGAAGTGTCTTGCCCAAGGACACAACGACAGTATGCACTCCAAGCGGGATTCGAACCGGCTACCTTCCGGTTGCCAGCCGAACACTTAGCCCATTGTGCCATCTGTCGTCCCATAGTCGTGGAAGGTCGTAGGAGTTCGTAGATCACCACGATCTTGATTTATTTTTAGGTCCTTTAAACTCGGCAGAGATTTTGAATTAAGTCGTGAAAGTGGGACAGGCCCTTTCGGCTGTGGGTCCCAATAATGGACAACTCTCCGCAAAGTGGCACCCTGGTCTCTCCCTCTCCTCCCCTCTCCCATTGGGCAAAAGATATTGAGGCGTGAAAACGCACACCTCCAGATTCAGGGACAGTTTCTTCCCAGCTGTTATCAGGCAACTGAACTGTCCTCTCGCCAGTTAGAGTGTGGTCCTGAACTTGCCCACACATAGAATCATACAAGTTTCAAGATTCAAGAGAGTTTATTGTCATGTGTCCCAGATAGGACAATGAAATTCTTGCTTTGCTTCAGCACAACAGAATATAGTAGGCATTGACTACAGAACAGATCAGTGTGTCCATATACTATTGAATATATATATACACACACACACATAAATAATCAGATAAAGTGCAATGAGCTATTAATGTTCAGAGTTTTTTTCAGTTGAGTTTAATAGCCTGATGTTCAAGAAGGAACTGCAGATGCTGGAAAATCGAAGGTAGACAAAATTGCTGAAGAAACTCAGGGGGTGCAACAGCATCTGTGGAACGAATGAAATAGGCAACATTTCGGGCCGAAACCCTTCTTCAGACTAATAGCCTGATGGCTGTGGGGAAGCAGCTATTCCTGAACCTGGATGTTGCAGATTTCAGGCTCCTGTACCTTCTACCTGAAGGCAGCAGGGAGAAACATAGAAACATAGAAAATAGGTGCAGGAGTAGGCCATTCGGCCCTTCGAGCCTGCACCGCCATTCAATATGATCATGGTTGATCATCCAACTCAGTATCCTGTACCTGCCTTCTCTCCATACCCCCTGATCCCTTTAGCCGCAAGGGCCACATCTAACTCCCTCTTAAATATAGCCAATGAACTGGCCTCAACTACATTCTGTGGCAGAGAATTCCACAGATTCACCACTCTCTGTGTGAAAAATGTTTTTCTCATCTCGGTCCTAAAGGATTTCCCCCTTATCCTTAAACTGTGTGGCCCCTTGTTCTGGACTTCCCCAACATCGGGAACAATCTTCCTGCATCTAGCCTGTCCAACCCCTTAAGAATTTTGTAAGTTTCTATAAGATCCCCCCTCAATCTTCTAAATTCTAACGAGTACAAGCCGAGTCTATCCAGTCTTCATATGAAAGTCCTGACATCCCAGGAATCAGTCTGGGATGAGTGAGTAGCCAGGATGGTGTGGGTCCTTGATGATGCTGCCAGCCTTTTTGAGTCAGCGATTTTCGAGTCGAGACTCTTCTTCAGACTGAGAGTCGGGGGAGAGGGTGACTGGAGATATGGGAGAGTACAAAGAACATTCCTCGATCTGTTTTTTTCACACCTCACCTTCTCTTTGTACCTTCCGCATCCCTTGTTTCCCTCTCCTCTGACTCTCCGTCTGAAGAAGGGTCTCGACCTGAAACGTCACCCATTCCTTCTCTCCGGAGATGGACCTCACGGTGTCTACAGCAGCAGCTGCAGATTCTAACCCAGAGCTGAGATAGTTAGAATGTCAGAGCAAGTCTGAGAGAGGGTTATATCGCAGGGGAAGAGCTGAGAGAGACTAATGCCCCTGTCCCACTTAGGAAACCTGAACGGAAACCTCTGGAGACTTTGCGCCCCACCCAAGGTTTCCGTGCGGTTCCCGGAGGATTTTGTCAGTCTCCCTACCTGCTTCCACTACCTGCAACCTCTGGCAACCACCTGCAACCTCCAGGAACCGCACGGAAACCTTGGGTGGGGCGCAAAGTCTCAAGAGGTTTCCGTTCAGGTTTCCTAAGTGGGACAGGGGCATTAGAGCACAAGGGTGGGGCGGAGAGAACCTCCTAAAAGGGCAGCCTTTTTGAGGCAGCGACTGCGATAGATTCCTACAGTGTGTGGGAATGAAACAGGCCCTTCGGCCCATCTTTCCCACGCCTAGACTCATAGAGCGTGGAGAGGTTTGTGGGGGCAGGCTTGGGTGACAGAAGTTGTAGCAACAGGGGGGAGAGAATGAAGAAGAATAAAGGAATTATTTGTGGTTGACAGGAGGACAAACTCAAGGAACAAACTGTTCTTCGATGATTTAATTGGAGAATTTTTGAACATTATCTACTTCAGCTGAAGCGCTAAAGAACCAGCTCATGACATTAGATGAATCATTTTAAAAAGGCAGAATTATTGCCATCATAATTCACAATTATGCAAAATTCTAAAGCCTGTCACTTGACCTTTAAATCCTAATCTAAAGGCGACGCGTGGATAATTATACTCATTTTATTCTCAGTTGAATACAAGGAGATGCAAATGAGGGCCTGGGAGGGGAGGAGGAGGGCTGGTCTGTGGCGAGGAGTCAGGCTCAGGGTGACAAGGGGCCAGGCGAGGTGTCGCCAGCCAGCTCGGGGTGGGTGTGTGGGGACCAGGCCCCAAGCCTGACCCGAGGGCCCAGGGGGGGGCCCTTTTGACATCAGCTTCTTGTAGTTGTCAATCACGCAGCATTCGAACCACAGGCCGGCTCCCAGAGCCCTCAGCTAAACCACATCCATAATACTGAGCACAGAGAACGCAACACAGAGAGTTATTACATCCAACTTCTCCAGATGCCGTGTGTCTGTGTGTGTGTGTGTGTGTGTGTGTGTGTGTGTGTGTCTGTGTGTGTGTGTGTCTGTGTGTGTGTGTGTGTGTGTGTGTGTGTGTCTGTGTGTGTCTGTGTGTGTGTGTGTGTGTGTGTGTGTCTGTGTGTGTGTGTCTGTGTGTGTGTGTGTCTGTGTGTCTGTGTGTGTGTGTCTGTGTGTGTGTGTGTCTGTGTGTGTGTGTGCGTGTGTGCGTGTGTGCGTGTGTGCGTGTGTGTCTGTCTGTCTGTGTGTGTGTGTGTGTGTGTGTGTGTGTGTGTGTGTGTGTGTGTGTGTGTGTGTGTGTGTGTGTGTGTGTGTGTGTGTGTGTGTGTGTGTGTCTGTGTGTCTCCTCCATCTCCCTGTCCAAGTCTCCCTCCCTCCCTCTCCATCTGTGGTGCACAATACATAATAAAGTGAGATCTTGAGACCCAATGCCAGTTCATAAGTTCCAGGAGCAGAATTAGGCCATTCGGCCCATCTGGTCTACTCCGCCATCCAATCACGACTGATCTATCTCTCCCTCTCAACCCCATTCTCCTGCCTTCTCCCCATAACCCCTGACACTTCTCCCTTGCTGAATCAAGCATTCCTCTCCGGTTTACACCCACATTGAAAAGACGTGCAGGTTTGTAGGCCAATTGGCTTCTGTAAATAGTAAATTCTCCCCAATGGGTGTCGGATAGAACTAGTATACGGGGTGATCGTTGGTCCGCACGGACTTGGTGGGCCGAAGGGCCTGTTCCCACACTGTGTCTCTAAACTAGATGGAATGGGTGACGTTTCGGATCGAGACCCTTCTTCAGACCTTCAGAAAGAACTGCAGTTCCTGCTTAATACACAAAAGGCCGCACAAAGAGATGGGTCGAGACCCTTCTTCAAACTCAATAAACTAAACTGAACTACAGTATGTACAGAACAGCCACTAGTCCCACCTGCCCGCTTGGTCCAGAACCCTCCAAACCTGTTCTATCTATGTATTGGCTATATTTAAGAGGGAGTTAGATGTGGCCCTTGTGGCTAAAGGGATCAGGGGGTATGGAGAGAAGGCAGGTACAGGATACTGAGTTGGATGATCAGCCATGATCATATTGAATGGCGGTTGCAGGCTCGAAGGGCCGAATGGCCTACTTCTGCACCTATTTTCAATGTTTCTATGTTTCTATGTATCTGTCTATGTTTCTTAAACGTTGGGATAGTCCCTGCCTCAACTACCTCCTTCAGTCTGAAGAAGGGTCTCGACCCAAAACGTCACCCATTCCTTCTCTCCAGAGATGCTGCCTCACCCGCTGAGTTACTCCAGCATTCTGTGTCTACCTTCGATTTTATCCAGCATCTGCAGTTCTTCCTCACATAAATATGATGCTTTTCGTTTGACGAGACTAGGTTCTGTACAGTAGAGCCATTGTCCCATTCAATTGTAAATGCAATGCTTTTTATAACAAATAGGACATACACATTGCATAATATGATGCCACTCTAAGTGTTATGCGATGTATTGGCACTAATGCAACCATTAAACCTGACAGTTGTTATAAAAATGCTATCTTGTTTATTATGAAAAGCTATCCATAACTGCAAGCAAATATTGATTGCTTAACATCCATCCATACGAACAATTGCCTGGTCAGCTTTAAACAACCTATTTAGCTATGGAATTACCATGGCAAGGGAAGAGATGAAATACTACTTAGATACATAACAACATTTAAAAGACATTTGGACAGGAACATGGACAGGGAAGGTTTAGAGAGACAGATGCCAATTGCAAGCTGAGATGGGCATCTTGGTCAGCATGGACAAGTTGGGCCGAATGGCCTGTTTCTGTGCCGTGTGTCTCGAATGCGACAGAGAAAGAAAGAGAGATACAGAGGCACAGAGACACACCCACACACCCACACACACACCCACACACACACACACACACACACACACACACCCACGCACACACATAGAGAAAGAGAGACAGACAGAGACAGACGCAGAGACAGACAGAGAGACAGACGGAGAGACAGACGGAGAGACAGACAGACAGAGACAGACGCAGAGACAGACGGAGAGACAGACGGAGAGACAGACAGACGGAGAGACAGACAGACAGAGGCAGACGCAGAGACAGACGGAGAGACAGACGGAGAGACAGACGGAGAGACAGACGGAGAGACAGACGGAGAGACAGACGGAGAGACAGACGGAGAGACAGACAGACAGAGACAGACGCAGAGACAGACGGAGAGACAGACAGACGGAGAGACAGACGGAGAGACAGACGGAGAGACAGACGGAGAGACAGACAGACAGAGACAGACGGAGAGACAGACAGACAGAGACAGACGCAGAGACAGACGGAGAGACAGACAGACGGAGAGACAGACGGAGAGACAGACGGAGAGACAGACGGAGAGACAGACAGACAGAGACAGACGGAGAGACAGACAGACAGAGACAGACGGAGAGACAGACGGAGAGACAGACGGAGAGACAGACGGAGAGACAGACGGAGAGACAGACGGAGAGACAGACGGAGAGACAGACGGAGAGACAGACAGATGGAGAGACAGACGCAGAGACAGACGGAGAGACAGACAGAGAGACAGACAGACGGAGAGACAGACGCAGAGACAGACGGAGAGACAGACAGAGAGACAGACAGAGAGACAGACAAGGGGCTGGTGGAATCAAGGGATATGGGGAGAAGGCAGTCACGGGTTATTGATAGGGGCCAATCAGCCATGATCCCAATGAATGGTGGTGTTGGCTCGAAGGGCCGAATGGCCTCCTCCTGCACCTATTTTCTATGTTTCTATGTGCATAGAAATACATTTTTCCATATAACTGCAAGACTATCCTGACATACGAGCACAATCACCCTGGTCAGTGCCGCGCTGAACTTTGGTGACCCTCGGACTATCCTTGATCAGACTACCCTGGTTTTACCTTGCACTAAACGCCATTCCCTTATCATGTATCTACAGACTGTAAAAGGATCGATTGTAATCATGTATTGTCTTTCCGCTGACTGGTTAGCACGCAACAAAAGCTTTTCACTGTACCTCGGTACACGTGACAATAAACTAAACTGAACTACAGTAGGTACTGAACAGCCCACTGAATCTGAAGAAGGGTCCTTCTCTCCAGAGATGCTGCCTCACCCGCTGAGTTACTCCAGCATTTTGTGTCTACCTTCGTTTTAAACCAGCATCTGCAGTTCCTTCCTACACTGCCCACTGAGTCCATAGGTAGACAAAAATGCTGGAGAAACTCAGCGGGTGCAGCAGCATCTATGGAGCGAAGGAAATAAGCAACGTTTCGGGCCGAAACCCTTCTTCAGACTGAGTCCATATGCAAGTGGTGCCATGTTGGTGCTATGTAAAGGGCCTGTCCCACTCTCACCACCTAATTCACGACCTTTTTTACTTGTGGACATTTTTCATCAGGCTAGAAAAAACGCCCCCGACATACTTGATGCCACGAGTACCTACGACTAGCATCACAACCTACCTACGACCTTGTGATGACTATGCTGTGAGTACGAGTCAAGGGCAAACTTGGCAGAGGTTGTGAATTAGGTTGTGAAAGTGGGACAGGCCTTTTACAGTCCCAAGCTTGTATCTGGCCACAAATGCCCGTACCAGCGGTCACCTTCATTCCGATCTACCCGCCCGCGGTCTGATGTCCTTCATCGCCTCAACCACATTGCCGCGTAATCCTTCAGTCCCTCGCTAGGGGGGAGAGTCCGAATTGTTGGTGAAACGTCATCTCCGGGGAATTCGCTACAGAAATGTCGAGAAGCTCCAACCTTTTCTGATTAAACCAGCAAATCCCAAGGAAAACGAGGGATCTGAGATAAACTATCGGCAGGTGTTTAGACAATCCCAGAGCTTAAGTCTAAATTAGTCATTAATGCAAGCGGAGATCTGGAGGAATTCATTTTAGTCTCGTTTAGGAATACTGCCAGGAAACAGGTGCTTCGGTTTGTTGGTTAATTGGTAAAATTGGTAAATTGCCCCCTCGTCTGTGGGATAGTTTTAGTGTGCGGGGATCGCTGGTCAGCACGGGCCCGCTGGGCCGAAGGGCCTGTTTCCACGCTGTATCTCTAAACTAAACTAAAACAAAACCTATCTGCCTCATTCGTTATGGAGTCGAGATCCTAAATGAGCCTTTAGAGTGCCTTTGACATCATCCCTCCACTGATAACTCCAAACAGACCAACCTTCCCTTTGAACAGGGTCCCAAGTTAAATCAGAGATTTCTGGGGAAAAAAAAAATCTTTTCAAATGCAAAGGACCTGTGTCATCTCACGCTAATTCCCTCAAACAGTTCTGACAGCAGGATTTCTAGAGCTTCTACCACTCAGAGTCTATATCGATCTGAGCTCATCAGAACTCAATTGGTTTCCTTTGATATTAATCCAAATATTAGCCCAATTGTATTGCAAATGGCAAACATTGTAGAAGAGAGAAAACTAACAGGGCACAGTAACACAGACGGCACAGATGGGGGATTTTAATGCCTTGAAATGAATATAAACCCGATGCACGCCTTTTTAATATAGATCGTATTTTGCAAAAACAGGAAATTGCTGTGATTCCTGCAACTCAGTTCTGATTCAGTCTTGCCTGGATTCGTGCCCGAGATTAAATATGAATAAGAACCGGCTTCTTTGGAGAGGAAATCACAGAGAATTATATTTGCTGGGGTTTATTAGATCAGCGGAGAGTGATGCCTAGTGCAACCGACTTGTGTCCACTGGATAGACACAAAATGCTGGAGTAACTCAGCGGGACAGGCAGCATCTCTGGGGAGAAGGAATTCACTGGAGTTTAGAAGGATGAGGGGGAATCTTATAGAAACATATAAAATTATAAAAGGATTGGACAAGCTAGATGCAGGAAAAATGTTCCCAATGACTGACATATGAGGAAAGATTGAAAAGACTAGGCTTGTATTCACTGGAGTTTAGAAGGATGAGGGGATATCTTATAGAAACATATAACATTATAAAAGGACTGGACAAGCTCGATGCAGGAAAAAGGTTCCCAATGTTGGGCGAGTCCAGAACCAGGGGCCACAGTCTTAGAATAAAGTGAAGGCCATTTAAGACTGAGGTGAGGAAAAAAAACCTTTTCACCCAGAGAGTTGTGAATTTATGGAATTCCCTGCCACAGAGGGCAGTGGAGGCCAAGTCACTGGATGGATTTAAGAGAGAGTTAGATAGAGCTCTAGGGGCTAGTGGAGTCAAGGGATATGGGGAGAAGGCAGGCACGGGTTATTGATAGGGGACGATCAGCCGTGATCACAATGAATGGCGGTGCTGGCTCGAAGGGCCGAATGGCCTCCTCCTGCACCTATTTTCTATGTTTCTATGAATGGGTGACATTTCGGGCCAAGACCCTTCTTCAGGCTGATGTCAGGGGAGTGGGCGGGACAGAGATAAAATGTAGTCGGAGACAGTAAGACTGGTGGGAGAACTGGGAAGGGGAAGGGGATGGAGAGAGAGGGAAAGCACGGGCTACTTGAAGTTGGAGAAGTCAATGTTCATACCGCTGGGGTGTAAACTGCCCAAGCAAAATATGAGGTGCTGTTCCTCCAAGATAACATTAAACTAGTGTGTGGCGCGGAATCGATGGGCCGAAGGTCCTGTGTCTGCCCTGCATCTCTCAACTAAACTAAACATTAAAATTCAATGTGTGGGAAGGAACTGCAGATGCTGGTTTACACCGAAGATAGAGACAAAATACTGGAGTAACTCAGCGGGTCAGGCAGCATCTCTGGAGAGAAGAACTGGGTCCTGTTTAATTAATTATAGCAGTCAAATTTTCTGTGTGTGTTTTTAATTTCCATCTAGTTTGGTAAATGAATGATTAAATAGATTGGGACTGCTCCTGTAACCCACTCCACTATTTCCTTCGCTCCATAGATGCTGCTGCACCCGCTGAGTTTCTCCAGCATTTTTGTCTACCTTCGATTTTCCAGCATCTGCAGTTCCTTCTTAACCACTCATAGCCAGTCTTTAGGAATTATTTTTTTAAGCCAGCTGTCCTTTATGGTAATAAATGAGTCTTTAGCGAGCCTGACCCAACAGGATTTGAGTCGCAGAGTCACACAGTACAGAAACGGGTCCTTCGGCCCAACTCCAGATTCAGAGGCAGTTTCCTCCCAGCTGCTATCAGGCAACTGAACCCTCCGATCACCGAAGATAGACACAAAATGCTGGAGTAACTCAGCGGGTCAGGCAGCATCTCTGGAGAGAAGGGATGCAGGAAAGACCGTCTCTCCAGCGATGCTGCCTGGCCTGCTGAGTTAATGCCCCTGTCCCACTTAGGAAACCTGAACGGAAACCTCTGGGAGACTTTGCGCCCCACCCAAGGTTTCCGTGCGGTTCCCGGAGGTTGCAGGTAGTGGAAGCAGGTAGGGAGACTGACAAAAACCTCCGGGAACCGCACAGAAACCTTGGGTGGGGCGCAAAGTCTCCAGAGGTTTCCTAAGTGGGACAGGGGCATTATACTCCAGCATTTTGTGTCTATCTTCACTAAAAATATAACCTTCCCCTCCTCCTTGCTCTCTCCCTCAGGGAACTGATCCTTCCTGACATGCACAAGCCATCCAACCTGTTGCACTCATGCCCCCAGGCAGCTATCCTTATTGTCTCTTTATTTCCATTTCCTTTTCCTCCCGAGCGGCCAAATTGAAAACAAATTCTCGCCCCCGGATCTCCTCCCCAGGAGGACTGTTGGTTGACCACATCACTCACTCCACCACGCACTTTGATGTTTAGTTTAAGTCTGGAGATACAGCGAGGAAAACAGGCCCTTCGGCCCACCGAGTCCGTGCCGACCAGCGACCCCCACACTAACGCTATCCTACACACACTTGCTTTCCATTCCTCGAAGGCCCAGTAAATCTGTTTTTTTAATGTACATAGAAAAAAGGCTTGGATTTTCTTTAATTCCACAGTCCGTGGCCTATTTTGACCATTCTAATTGTCTGCTTGAGTTCCTTCCTCCTTGCTTTCCATTCCTCGAAGGCCCCGTCTACTCTCATCTTCCTGAACCTGACACAAGCTTCATCTTTCTGTTTTTGACAGAGTTTGCAACATATGCAGTGGTCGAAGGTCTCCCTACCTTGTCCTTCCTCCTCGAAGGAAGGTTCCGGACCCGAGCTGTGACCAGTTGGTCTACAAACGGCCCCCCACAGTGTGACGAGGGTGGGCTCAATATCACCTGCTCCCAATTTACTTAGCTTTTTGTTTTTGTAGGTATTATTGGCTTTGGTTAAATTGTAAATTGCCCCAAATGTTTAGGCACAGATTTATTTATTGTCTCGTGAACCGAGGTACAGTGGAAAGCTTTGCTTTACGCTATACGAACAGTTATGCGATTGTAGAAATGCTTCTACGGCTAGCAGGCAAACAGTCGCCTGGGTATGGGCACTATCTTGAAGCAGCCCTAGTGTGTAGGATAGTGTTAGTGTGCGGGGATCGCTGGTCGGCACGGACTTGGTGGGCTGAAGGGCCTGTTTCTGTGCTATATCTCTAAAATCCAGAAGTTTAAATGTACAGGTACATATAAAAAGGCTTTAATTCCACGTCCCAGTAACGGTTCGTGGCCTATTTTGACCATTCTAATTACCTGCTTGAGTTCCTTCCTCCTTACTTTCCATTCCTCGAAGGCCCCGTCTACTCTCATCTTCCTCAACCTGACACAAGCTTCATCTTTCTGTTTTTGACAGAGTTTGCAACATATGCAGTGGTCGAAGGTCTCCCTACCTTGTCCTTCCTCCTCGATGGAAGGTTCCGGACCCGAGCTGTGACCAGTTGGTCTACAAACGGCCCCCCACAGTGTGACGAGGGTGGGCTCAATATCACCTGCTCCCAATTTACCCTCGTTAGCTCCTGCCTCATCATCCTGGCGAGCCTTTCATTGGATGCCCTGATTGCAGGCTGCCGTAGCATGGTGATTAAGCAACTGAGGTGGCAACCAGTGAGTTGGGTCATTGACCCAGGGGCACGAGTTCGAATCCGGGTTTGGACACATTAAATAAACTGAATAAATATGGAATTAAAAAGCTACTGGCTTGTCATAAACTCCAAGGGCGGCATGGTGGCGCAGCGGTAGAGTTGCTGCCTCACACAGCGGCAGAGACCCAGGTTCAATCCTGACTACGGGTGCTGTCTGTACGGAGTTTGTACGTTCTTCCCGTGACCTCGTGGGTTTTCTCCGGGTGCTCCATCTCCTCCCACACTCCAGGTTTGTAGGTTAATTGGTTACGGTAAAATTGTAAATTGTCCCTAGTGTGTAGGATAGTGTTAGTGTGCGGGGATCGCTGGCCAGCACAGACTCGCTGGGCCGAAGGGCCTGTTTTCGCACTGTATCGATCCTGACCACGGGTGCTGTCTGTACGGAGTTTGTACGTTCTCCCCCGTGACCTCGTGGGTTTCCTCCAGGTGCTCTGGTCTCCTCCCACACTCCAAAAACACACAGGTTTTTGTAGGTATTATGGTCTTTGGTAAAATTGTAAATTGCCCCCAATGTTTAGGCACAGATTTATTTATTGTCACGTGAACCGAGGTACAGTGGAAAGCTTTGCTTTACGCTATACGAACAGTTATGCGATTGTAGAAATGCTTCTACGGCTAGCAGGCAAACAGTCGCCTGGGTATGGGCACTATCTTGAAGCAGCTCTAGTGTGTAGGATAGTGTTAGTGTGTGGGGATCGCTGGTCGGCACGGACTCGGTGGGCTGAAGGGCCTGTTTCTGTGCTATATCTCTAAAATCCAGAAGTTTAAATGTACAGGTACATATAAAAAGGCTTTAATTCCACGTCCCAGTAACGGTTCGTGGCCTATTTTGACCATTCTAATTACCTGCTTGAGTTCCTTCCTCCTTACTTTCCATTCCTCGAAGGCCCCGTCTACTCTCATCTTCCTCAACCTGACACAAGCTTCATCTTTCTGTTTTTGACAGAGTTTGCAACATATCCAGTGGTCGAAGGTCTCCCTACCTTGTCCTTCCTCCTCGATGGAAGGTTCCGGACCCGAGCTGTGACCAGCTGGTCTATAAACGGCCCCCCACAGTGTGACGAGGGTGGGCTCAATATCACCTGCTCCCAATTTACCCTCGTTAGCTCCTGCCTCATCATCCTGGCGAGCCTTTCATTGGATGCCCTGATTGCAGGCTGCCGTAGCATGGTGATTAAGCAACTGAGGTGGCAACCAGTGAGTTGGGTCATTGACCCAGGGGCACGAGTTCGAATCCGGGTTTGGACACATTAAATAAACTGAATAAATATGGAATTAAAAAGCTACTGGCTTGTCATAAACTCCAAGGGCGGCATGGTGGCGCAGCGGTAGAGTTGCTGCCTCACACCGCGGCAGAGACCCGGGTTCGATCCTGGCCACGGGTGCTGTCTGTATGGAGTTTGTACGTTCTTCCCGTGACCTCGTGGGTTTTCTCCGGGTGCTCCATCTCCTCCCACACTCCAGGTTTGTAGGTTAATTGGCTACGGTAAAATTGTAAATTGTCCCTAGTGTGTAGGATAGTGTTAGTGTGCGGGGATCGCTGGTCGGCACAGACTCGCTGGGCCGAAGGGCCTGTTTTCGCACTGTATCGATCCTCACCACGGGTGCTGTCTGTACGGAGTTTGTACGTTCTCCCCCGTGACCTCGTGGGTTTCCTCCAGGTGCTCTGGTCTCCTCCCACACTCCAAAAACACACAGGTTTTTGTAGGTATTATGGTCTTTGGTAAAATTGTAAATTGCCCCCAATGTTTAGGCACAGATTTATTTATTGTCACGTGAACCGAGGTACAGTGGAAAGCTTTGCTTTACGCTATACGACCAGTTATGCGATTGTAGAAATGCTTCTACGGCTAGCAGGCAAACAGTCGCCTGGGTATGGGCACTATCTTGAAGCAGCTCTAGTGTGTAGGATAGTGTTAGTGTGCGGGGATCGCTGGTCGGCACAGACTCGGTGGGCTGAAGGGCCTGTTTCTGTGCTATATCTCTAAAATCCAGAAGTTTAAATGTACAGGTACATATAAAAAGGCTTTAATTCCACGTCCCAGTAACGGTTCGTGGCCTATTTTGACCATTCTAATTACCTGCTTGAGTTCCTTCCTCCTTACTTTCCATTCCTCGAAGGCCCCGTCTACTCTCATCTTCCTGAACCTGACACAAGCTTCATCTTTCTGTTTTTGACAGAGTTTGCAACATATCCAGTGGTCGAAGGTCTCCCTACCTTGTCCTTCCTCCTCGATGGAAGGTTCCGGACCCGAGCTGTGACCAGTTGGTCTACAAACGGCCCCCCACAGTGTGACGAGGGTGGGCTCAATATCACCTGCTCCCAATTTACCCTCGTTAGCTCCTGCCTCATCATCCTGGCGAGCCTTTCATTGGATGCCCTGATTGCAGGCTGCCGTAGCATGGTGATTAAGCAACTGAGGTGGCAACCAGTGAGTTGGGTCATTGACCCAGGGGCACGAGTTCGAATCCGGGTTTGGACACATTAAATAAACTGAATAAATATGGAATTAAAAAGCTACTGGCTTGTCATAAACTCCAAGGGCGGCATGGTGGCGCAGCGGTAGAGTTGTTGCCTCACACAGCGGCAGAGACGCGGGTTCGATCCTGACTACGGGTGCTGTCTGTGTGGAGTTTGTACGTTCTCCCCGTGACCTCGTGGGTTTTCTCCGGGTGCTCTGGTTTCCTCCCACACTCCAGGTTTGTAGGTTAATTGGCTACGGTTTCATTGTAAATTGTCCCTAGTGTGTAGGATAGTGTTAGTGTGCGGGGATTGCTGGCCGGCACAGGCTCGATGGGCCGAAGGGCCTGACTCCGCACGGTATCTCTGAGCTAAGCTAAATATACTATAGATGTAATATCTTTCCGCTGACTGGTTAGCATGGAAAAAAAGCTTTTCACTGTACCTCAGTACACGTGACAATAAACTAAATACAACTCACAGCATGGAAACAGGCGAGAACTAGTATGCTGGTGATTGTTGGTCAGTGTGGGCTCGATGGGCCGAAGGGCCTGTTTCCACGCTGTATCTCTAAACGAGACAATGATTCCCGTGGACCGAGAGGCTTCTGTGCTTGGGGTCTGCGGCTCTCTGTAAATGACCAGACAAACCCAGCACATCTTCCCATACAAAGGTAGACACAAAATACTGGAGTAACTCAGGGGGGCAGGCAGCATCTATGGAGAGAAGGAATGGGCGACGTTTCAGGTCGAGACCCTTCCTCAGACTGAAGAAGGGTCTCAACCCAAAACGTTGCCCATTCCTTCTCTCCAGATAAGAGATGCTGCCTGGCCCGCTGAGTTACTCCAGCATTTTGTGTCTACCTTCAATTTAAACCAGCATCTGCAGTTCTTTCTTAGACAGGCTGGTGGGAGAACTGGGAAGGAGGAGGGGATGGAGAGAAAAAGCAAGGGCTATCTGAGGTTGGAGAAGTAAGTCAATGTTCATATCGCTGTGGTGTAAAGTGCCCAAGCGAAATACGAGGTGCAGTTCCTCCAATTTGTTAGTTCCCCCTCCCTGTCTCTCAGTCTGACCTGAATCGTCACCTACTCCCTGTTCTCCAGAGATGCTGCCTGTCCCGATGAGTTACTCCAGCATTTTGTGTCTCTCTTCGATGTAGGCCATTTAGGACTGAGATGAGGAAAAACTTTTTCACCCAGAGAGTTGTGAGTCTGTGGAATTCCCTGCCACAGAGGGCAGTGGAGGCCAATTCACTGGATGTTTTCAAGAGAGAGTTAGATTTAGCTCTTATGGGCTAACGGAATCAAGGGATATGGGGAGAAAGCAGGAACGGGGTACTGATTGTGGATGATCAGGCATGATCATATTGAATGGCGGTGCTGGCTCGAAGGGTTGAATGGCCTACTCCTGCACCTATTGTCTATGTTTCTATGTAAACCAGCATCTGCAGTTCCTTCTAACTTCCACAGAGAGTTGAGCTCCTGCCCGCTATGCTGGCTCGTTGCCTCCCCCTGCTGGCCGCCGTGCTATACAGCAAGGAGCTGTGTGTCCCAGTGAGAATTGACCAGTTGAGTGTCGAGGATGTGCAGGTTGGAACTGCAGGTGCTGGTTTAACATGGAAAATAGGTGCAGGAGGAGGCCATTCGGCCCTTCGAGCCAGCACCGCCATTCATTGTGATCATGGCTGTTCGTCCCCATTCAATAACCCGTGCCTGCCTTCTCCCCATATCCCTTGACTCCACCAGCCCCTAGAGCTCTATCTAACTCTCTCTTAAATCCATCCAGTGACTTGGCCTCCACTGCCCTCTGTGGCAGGGAATTCCATAAATTCACAACTCTCTGGGTGAAAAAGTTTTTTCTCACCTCAGTCTTAAATGACCTCCCCTTTATTCTAAGACTGTGTGTGGCCCCTGGTTCTGGACTCGCCCAACATTGGGATCATTTTTCCTGCATCTAGCTTGTCCAGTCCTTTTATAATTTTATATGTTTCTATAAGATTCCCCCTCATCCTTCTAAACTCCAGTGAATACAAGCCTAGTCTTTTCAATCTTTCCTCATATGGCAGTCCCAGTTTACACCGAAGATAGACACAAAAAGCTGGAGTAACAGCGGGTCAGGCAGCATCTCTGGAGAGAAGGAATGGGCGACGCTTCGGGATCGAGGCCCTTCCTCAGACTGAGAGTCGGGGGAGAGGGAATCGATAGATATGGGAGGGTGCTAAGAATATTCCTTACACTCCTTGATCTGTGGGTTTCACACCTCGCCTTCTCCTTGTACCCTTCCATTTCTCGTTTCCCTCGCCTCTGACTGAAGAAGGGTCTCGACCCAAAACATCACCCATTCCTTCTCTCCAGGGATGGGCCTCACTGTATATCTAGCCGAGGCAGCAGATTCTAAGCCATCCTCTGAGCTGGTGACTGGAATAAGAATAGGGCGAGGTGCAGGAAAGTAAATCTAATGGGAGCATTTAATAACGTTTATACCAATTATTTATGAATAATTTACATTTATACATATATCTGCATTTTAATACGTTTATTGTTGCAAGTTTTTTTGGCATCGGGGATTAAAACTTCAAATAGAATATAATCAGTCGCACAAAAACAAAACAAAGTCCTGGAGGAATTCAGTGGGTCATAAAGTCAAACAGTGTGGAAACATGCCCTTCGGCCCAACTTGCTCACATGTCCCATCTACACATGCATCTGCCTGCGTTTGACCCATATATCCCTCTAAACCTGTCCTATCCATGCACCTGGCCAAATGTTTCTGAAACATTCTGATAGTACCTGCCTCAACGACCTCCTCTGGTAAAATGTGTAGGAAGGAACTGCAGATGCTGGTTTACACAATAGACAATAGACAATAGGTGCAGGAGTAAACCATTTGGCCCTTCGAGCCAGCACCGCCATTCAATGTGATCATGGCTGATCATCCCCAATCAGTACCCCGTTCCTGCCTTCTCCCCATATCCCCTGACTCCGCTATCTTTAAGAGCCCTATCTCGCTCTCTCTTGAAGGTATCCAGAGAACCGGCCATCACCGCCCTCTGAGGCAGAGAATTCCACAGACTCACCACTCTCTGTGTGAAAAAGTGTTTCCTCGTCTCCGTTCAAAATGGCTTAGCCCTTATTCTTAAACCGAAGTTAGGCACAAAAAGCTGGAGTAACTCAGCGGGACAGGCAGCAGAAAAGGAATAGGTTTGAAGACAGGTCTTGACCCAAAACGTCACCAATCCATGTTCTCTAGGGTGCTGCATGACCCGCTGAGTTACTCCAGCACTTTTTTTGTAAACCAGCATCTGCAGTTCCTTGTTTCAATTTAAAAGACATCTGGGCAGACACATGGATGGGAAAGGTTTGAAGGGATATGGACCAAATGTAGGCAAATGGGGCTAGTTTAGATGGGGAATCTTTGTCAGCATGGGTGAGTTGGGCCGAATGGCCTGTTTCCATGCTGTATATGACTATCAGCAATGAGTGCCTTTATTCCAACATAATAGTGGACAAGGGCTCCCCCCTGTGGTTGCAAGAAAAGGTGCGGGTTCTTCATTGAACCACTGACAAAACTCTAATACTTCAAACAAGATGTTTAGGAAGGAACTGCAGACGCTGGTTCAAATCAAAGATAGACACAACACGCTGGAGTAACTCAGTGGGACAGCCGGCATCTCTGGAGAGAAGGAATGGATGACATTTCAGGTCACTTCTTCTGACGGTCTGAAGAAGCATCTCGACCCGAAACGTCATCTATTCCTTCTCTCCAGAGATGCTGGCTGACCTGCTTGGCTCTTGTTCTTGGTTTCTTGGTCCTACAAAATATTCCAAATGGAATTTAAACTGGAGGCGATGGAGGGAGGGCTTAAGCCAGAAAGGGTTATTGGGAAGAAAGAGCTACTTTAAATTTAGTTGCATCTGGTTGGGTAACTATAGTTGGGTGGAGATTATTCCAAGCTTTAATTGTGCGGGGGAAGAACAAATTGCTGTACACATCTGCCTTTGTAGCTGGGATCACAACTTGGATCGAATGCCCTCGTCTGCTCCTAATTGGTTTGGGTTTGGTGTAGGTCTTGTAATCTATGTCGAGCTGACCATTTAACATTTTGTAAAAACAGGTCAAACGGTGAGCTTCACGTCTGTCTGTCTTGGAGAGGGTTCCACCCCAGAGAATTCAGAAGTTTGGTGACACTCGCTTCTCTCTCATAGGTGTTAGTAACAAATCGAGCTGCCTGTCTTTGGACACGTTCGATGGAAGAAATGTTTTTATTTGTGTATGGGGTCCCATGCTGCAACTGCGGAGTCCAAATGAGGTCTAACGAGGGTGAAGTATAGCTTCTCCTTGACAGAAGTTGAACAATGATGAAAGTTGCGCCTCAGAAAGTTTAGGACACCTGTTGCTTTCACCGTTGCATGATGAGTCTGACCATTCCAATGCAGATCATTCTGCAATTTGATGCCAAGATACTTGGTTTGTTACTGAGTTACTCCAGCATGTTGTGTCTACCTCCAATAACTCAGATATAATCGCGATGATTAAGAGGCATTTAGACAGGCATTTGCATAGCAAGGCTTAGAAAGATGTGGTCCTAATGTCGGTAAATGGGATTGGCATGGATAGACAAAGGGTCAGAAGACTTGGAGGACTGAAGAGACTTTTTCCTATGACTGTGATTAATTTCTCCTTGCAAGTTCTCTTAACACTGTCAAATCTCACACCAAACATCAATGGAGAATTACTGAACCAAATCATTAAAAAAGCTACAAATGCTAGAAAGAGTCGTGTGGTTGTACAGCATGGAATCAGGCCCTTCAGCCCAACCCATCCATGCCAACCAAGGTGCTTTCCCCGAGCTGGTCCCATTTACCTGCGAGGCTGCACAGTGGCAGAGCGGTAGAGAGAATGCTGCCTTACAGCGGCGAGTTCGATCCTGACCTTGGGTGCTGTCTGTACGGAGTAGAATTGAAGAAGGGTTTCAGCCCGAAACGTTGCCCATTTCCTTCGCTCCATAGATGCTGCTGCACCCGCTGAGTTTCTCCAGCATTTGTCCACCTTGGAGTAGAATTGAATTGAATTGAATAGTTTATTGCCACAAGTGACAAGTCAAAGTGAAATTCTTTGCTTGCACACCCGAGGTATGAAAATAGTCGCCCATAAAGGGCGGTGACAACGTTACAAATCCCCCCCCCATCAGGTTTTTGTTTTGTTTATTTTTATTTTTTTAAACAGGGACAGTGCATATTGATGAACATTTACATGTCATTATGCAAGATTATAGCCAGTAGCTAATTTCCATCTTTGGTCCCTTTGGCAGGTTGATGTTGAATAAACAAGTTAAGCTTTGGTTTCTGCAGCCATGCAGTTCTTCCCCCCCCCCTCCCATCGCGGCAGTCGCCCCAACGCCGGTTCCTCCTTTGTTCCGTTCTTCCGCAGCAGCGTCCCCACATCCACGTGTCCGTCCTCGTCCGTCATCACTGGTCACTCCACCATCGATGCCGACCCCTCTCCGCACACCTCAGTGGTGCCGACCCAGGCCCCAGGCTCCGTCGACTCAGACACTGATGGCTGCGGCCTCTGTCGACCGGAGAGGCTCCACCATCAGCCCGCCGAGGCTCCGGCCTCGGTGTCTCAGCGGCACCTCTGGACTGCATCTGCCACCGCGGCACGTTTGTACATTTATGCCCCTGTCCCACTTAGGAAACCTGAATGGAAACCTCTGGAGACTTTGTGCCCCACCCAAGGATTCCGTGCGGTTCCCGGAGGTTTTTGTCAGTCTCCCTACCTGCTTCCACTACCTGCAACCTCCGGCAACCGCCTGCAACCTCCGGCAACCGCACGGAAACCTTGGGTGGACCCTGTGACAGTGCATTTTCGCAACAACAAAAAAATTTGTACCTAGGTGAATTTGACAATAAAGTACCATTGAACCACTGATATAAATAATGAAAAACAGATTATTTCAAATAAGGAAGGGTTCTGACATGAAATGTCGTCTGTCCTTTCCCTCCACAGATGCTGCCTGGATTACTGAGTTCCTGCAGCACTTTGCATTTTGCTCAAGATTTCAGCATCTGCAGTCTTTTGTGACCCCCGCCCACATAACAAATTCAAGTTATTTTCTTGGTACACAAAAATGCTGGAGAAACTCAGCGGGTGCAGCAGCATCTGTGGAGCGAAGGAAATAGGCAACGTTTCGGGCCGAAACCCTTCTTCAGACTCCAACCTCATAATTCCGCTGCCCCGCACGGCCCGATTTTACCTTCTCCCCAAAAACACAAACCTGACTGTCCCGGTAGACCGGAGAGAGGGTTAGAAAGGAGGTTGTGAAACTGTCTCCGGAGAGAGGGGTAGACCCATTGTCTCTGCCTGTTCATGCCCCACCGAACTTTAAAAATCTCCTCAAGTAGATAGATAGATAGATCCTTTAATAATCCTTTACAGGAAATTACAATGCCACAACAGCTTCAAGACAGACATAACACCACACATTTCCTCAAATAGCTTCCATACTTAATAAGTTAAAATACAATGAATGAATACTAAAAAAATGCAGTTATTTTTGTGCATTGTAAAACCTTATAGCAGCTGGTATACAAGACTTCCTATATCTCTCAGTTTTGCACATTGGTGCAATCAGTCTCTGACTGAAGGTGCTGCTCTGATCACCTTCAGGGCGTGGAGTGGGCGAGTGGGGTTGGTTATTTCCTTGCTGCAGATTGCAAGCAAGTTGCAATATCCCGAATGGCCACAAGATGTCAGATGAAGCCCAGCAACCCTGGAGTTCTGGCACAAAGGGAATTGCTGGCCTAGTTCAAGGATTTGGGCAGCTTACACCCCAGTGGAATGAATATTGATTTCTCCAACTTCAAGTAACCCTTGCTTTCCCTCTCTCTCCGTCCCTCCCCCAACCCTAGCTCTTCAACTAGTTTCACTGTCCTCCTAATTAATTTTACTGACTGTACACCTATTTTTTGCCTTCCCCTCCGCAATGAACCAATCTACAGTTTCTTGATGTTCAAGAAGGAACTGCAGATGCTGGAAGATCGTAGGTACACAAAAATGCTGGAGAAACTCAGCGGGTGCAGCAGCATCTATGGAGCGAAGGAAATAGGCGACGTTTCGGGCCGAAACCCTTCTTCAGACTGATAGGGGGTGGGGAGAAGGAGCATTGCCTGCTGAGATCTGTCCTTTCCACACCATACATTCCATATCTCTAGTCTCCCTCTCAGTCCGAAGAAGGGTCTCGACCCGAAAAGTCACCCATTCCTTCTCTGCAGAGATGCTGCCTGTCTTGCTGAATTACTCCAGCATGTTGTGTCTACAGAGTGGTCCAGTGTGGCAACAGGCCCTTCGGCCCAACTAACCCACAGCGGCCAACATGTCCCAGCTACACTGGTCCCACCTACCAGCAGTTTGTCCACATCCCTCCAAACCTCCACGAGTAGTTACTCAACTCAATAACCCAAAATCTGTAGCCTCCTTTTGCTATGTTTAATCAATAATGTTTTATTATCAATGTTTAATGTTTTATGTGTCATTCCTAACTGTCACCGTATGTCATGTTGTCACTTGCAGGCGGAGCACCAAGGCAAATTCCTTGTATGTGAATTCACGGCCAATAAACTTAATCATTCATTCAAACCTGTCCTATCCATGTACCTAACTGTTTCTTAAATGTTGGGATAGTCCCTGCCTCAACTACCTCCTCCGGCAGCTTGTTCCATACATACACATTTGGACGACAGATGGCACAATGGGCTAAGTGTTCGGCTGGCGACCGGAAGGTAGCCGGTTCGAATCCCGCTTGGAGTGCATACTGTCGTTGTGTCCTTGGGCAAGACACTTCACCCACCTTTGCCTGTGTGTGAATGTGTGTGAATGTGTGTGAGTGATTGGTGGTGGTCGGAGGGGCCGTAGGCGCAGATTGGCAGCCACGCTTCCGTCAGTCTGCCCCAGGGCAGCTGTGGCTACAGAAGTAGCTTACCACCACCGAGTGTGACTGAGGAGTGAATGAATAATGCGATGTAAAGCGCCTTGAGTATTAGAAAGACGCTATATAAATCCCATCCATTATTATTATTATATCCACCACCCTTTGTGTGAAAAAGTCACCCTTCAGATTCCCATTAAATTTTTTCCCCTTCACCTTAAACCTATGTCCTCTGGTCCTCGATTCAGCTACTCTGGGCAAGAGACTCTGTGCATCTACCCGATCTATTCCTCTCATGATCTTATACACCCCTAGAGGATCACCCCTCATCTACGCTACAAGGAATAGAGTCCCAGCCTTCTCAACCTCTGCCCATAGCTCAGACCCTCAAGTCCTGGCAATTATCCTCTCTAATCTTCTCTATACTCTTTCTTCAAAACCCCTTCTGTTGTCTCGCCGTCTTCTGCTATAGATATAGATAATTGCCTCCGAGATTGCACAATGAAAAAAAAAAATCTACCGTCCAAATGGGACACCGTTCCCAAAAGGGCTGGTTGCAGTCGTGTGTCTGGGTATGTTTGTGCTGCAAACACCACAGCACGAAGCTGGGCTCCAACCTTCCACTCCAGTTCTCATTTCCCCGTCTCAATTAGTGAGCTCTCATTAGCAAAGCGCGCAGCCTCATCCATCCGCTACCCTCTGTGGGATTGGGGCAGCCAACATGAAACATTTCGGTAGCACCCTTACAAGGCATGGGTGAAAACGCACACCTCCTCCAGATTCGGGGACAGTTTCTTCCCAGTTCACAGAACTCATAGGAGCGGAATTAGGACATTCGGCCCATCGAGTCTACTCCGCCATTGAATGTAGACAAAAGTGCTGGAGAAACTCTTAAGAATATGGTCACCTTTCATTGATTTGTTACAGGTGTAACATGGTGCAACACAACCCTGGAAAGTAACTCTTTTAGAACTAGGTGAATTGTTATGCCCGTCTCACTTAGGAAACCTGAACGGAAACCTCTGGAGACTTTGCGCCCCACCCAAGGTTTCCGTGCGGTTCCCGGAGATTGCAGGTGGTTCCTGGAGGTTGCAGGTAGTGGAAGCAGGTAGGGAGACTGACAAAAACCTCCGGGAACCGCACGGAAACCTTGGGTGGGGCGCAAAGTCTCCAGAGGTTTCCGTTCAGGTTTCATAAGTGGGACAGGGGCATTTGGAATTAGGCACATTCGCTTTCCTTCTTGCTTAGCCGTACCTTTTTTAAGATTCCTTACTTATTTTCTTTTTCTTTTCTTAAGGCCCCCCTTTTCTGTGGGGCCTTTTTTGTCTTTTCTTTTCACATTTTCAAGCAGTCTACTTAACCATTATCATTCACTTAACGCCAACTCCTGCGGCCTACACTCCACCACTATCCACGCTTTCTTTCTCTTTTTCTATTATAGGTTAAAGTTTAAAAAAGTTGTACAAGAAATGTAGTATGTTGCATATTATGATTAAGATGTATGTACATTGCTTCTAATAAAATATTTTTTAAAAAGAAACTCAGCGGGTGCAGCAGCATCTATGGAGCGAAGGAAATAGGCAACGTTTCGGGACGAAACGCTTCTTCAGACTGAATGGCTGACCTTCTCAACCCTTCTCCCCGTAACCTTTGCCACCCATAATAATAAGACCCATCAATCTCTGCCTTTAAAATACCCAATGACTTGGCCTCCACCGCCGTCTGTGGCAATGAATTCCAAAGATCCGGAGATCCCTCTGGCTAAAGAAATTGATCCTCCTCTCCATTCTAAAGGTACGTCTTTTTATTCTGAACCATCCCATCAACAACCAGAGAATGGTCCTGAGCTACTATCTACAGCATTGGTGGCTCCCAGACTATCTTTAATCCGACTTCACTACACTAAACATAATTCCCTTCATCATGTATCTGTACACTGTGGACGGCTCGATTGTAATCATGTATTGTCTTTCTACTGACTGGTTAGCACACAACAAAGGCTTTTCACTGTACCTCGGTACACGTGACAATAAACTAAACTAAAGGCATTCCACAGCAATGGAGCACAGATCATCCCACCCTCTCCCAGAGAAACAAAGGTTTAAAAAAAAAGGTAAAACAGTCTGAAGGTCTCAATCCGAAAACATCACCCATTCCTTCTCTCCAGAGATGCTGCCTGACCTGCCGAGTTACTCCAGCATTTCGTGTCTACCTCCTCTGGCAGCTCATTCCATTTGCCAACAATCTTGGGTGTAAAAGCCATCTGCAGTGGTGCAATGTGAGAGATCTGACACTAAGGTACGCTCACCGCTGTCCGCGCCGACCAGCGATCCCCGCACATTAACACCCCATTCTATCCACTAGGGACAATTTTTTACATTGACCAAGCCAATTAACCTACAAACCTGCACGTCTTTGGAGTGTGGGAGGAACCCGAAGATCTCGGAGAAAACCCACGCAGGTCACGGGGCGAAACGTACAAACTCCGTACAGACAGCACCCGTAGTCAGGATCGAACCCGGGTCTCCGGTGCTGCATTCGCTGTAAGGCAGCAACTCTACCGCTGCGCCACCTGGGTGGTAGAACAGATGGGATCTCGGTTTAACGTCTCATTAAGATGTTACCTCTGTGTAACCTCCCAGGGTTCATCAACTTAGATTTTTTTCTCCCTCTCTCGGGACTTGTGCCTATGATGGAAAATGCAAAACTGTTTGCTTTACAGTAGAATTTGGTTTAAAGCAGAGGGGGTCTGTCAGGCCTTGTGGCATGTAGCATGTTGACCTGCATAGTAGGAGGTTGAGGTGGTTTTAGTTAAGTTTATTATAATTAGTCACATGCACAGTGAAAAGCTTTGTTGTCAGCAAAACACCAGCCATGATTACAATCAAGCCGTCCACAGTATACAGACACAGGATAAAGGGAATAACGTGTTCAAAAGGGAACTGCAGATGCTGGAATATCGAAGGTACACAAAATTGCTGGGGAAACTCAGCGGGTGCAGCAGCATAAAGAAGGGTTTCGGCCCGAAACGTCGCCTATTTCCTTCGCTCCATAGATGCTGCTGCACCCGCTGAGTTTCCCCAGCAATTTTGTGTACCTTTAAAGGGAATAACGTTTAGTACAGGATAAAGTCCAGTAAAGTCCTATTAAAGACAATCAGAAGGTCTCTAATGAGGTAGATGGTAGGTCAGGAATGCCATTCAGTTGATGAGAGAAAATAGGTGCAGGAGTAGGCCCTTCGAGCCAATGGTTCAGTTGCCTAATAACAGCTGGGTATCGTTCCATATACCCGCCACCCTCCGCCTACTGATACACCTTTGCATTGTCACAGACGGGATGGAGTGCCTGACCCATAACATTGCAGTGATTCTGAGAGAGTGCCTTCACTAAATAGTTTAGCGAAGGCAAGGAAACCAAGCATAAACAAGGAGAAGGCAATAATTTGACCAAATGCTTTTCTTTCTTTAAAAGAATGATTTATTAACTATGATACATAGCACAAGGCTGTAAAGTTTTTACACCATTCCCATGAAAACAAATTACAATACTTTAGCAAATACATAGTTTTCCGCAGAATGGGTGTGACTACCTCACCCTTTCATCTTAACCACATGCACTCTGGTTGTGTTGGCCCTGACCACCATTTGCAAGGTAAAGAAAAGACACTTTATAGACTTTTTAAAATACTTGTTCCAAATTTCACCGAGAATGATTTTAGCCCAAATTGAGGCTCCGATTTCTACTGGAGAGGCCATTTCACCAAATCAATCCTGCATGAACATTTGTAATGTACTTTTCTTGCAAGGAAACAACCTCCAGTTCGAGTCACTGCTGCTTAGAGGTTGGGAGTGGGGCAGCAGAAGGAAGATGGATGCATCTGTTGACCATCCTCACACCATCTTCAGTTGGCCGGCACCAAGCCCCACAGCACGGTGTACAAGCCAAAACACAAAGTACACGAGGCGTCGTTGATGACATCCATTGAACCGACCTGTCCTCTTCCAAATTGCGTTTGGCATCGGAAATTGGAAGGGTGCATTGCAAGCTTCCAACGCTGCCCAGGAGAAGAAAAGGCAGCAGACTGGAAGTTTGAGGATGGCCTATAACAATCATACGTTGGCTTAACCTTTCAGCCTGGCTGCTGGAGGTGGTCAGTGCATCCCAAGTGAAGTGTGGACCTCCCCAAACCGACGTTGATGAGACACCAGGTATTTGGGGATATCTGAAGACAAGGCAGGGTCGCAAAGCCAGCATGCATTTACCTTTTTGGCCTGCTCCTACCCATTGTCATCGCGGTGGTGGTGGTGGTGATTTGGGGGAGTGGGGTTGGGAAAGAGAGAGAGAGAGAGAGAGAGAGAAAAAAAGATTGAGAGAGAGAGAGAGAGAGAGGTTGAAGCAGTCATCTTTCAGGGCAACCAAAAAGCAGAGGAAATTTCACAGAGTGGAGGGGAGAGAGGCTGCATGCTGCTATTTCCACAAATGACCCAAACATTTTTCTGGTGCAGGATTCAACCGTTTAGGATCACCATTTCACTTAATAAAACACCGGGCGATTTGCAGTACAATTAATCCAGAATCGATGGGAACTACTTTATTAAATGCAAAAAAAAAGTTCTAGACACCAGTAACTAAAGGATCGGCACCATTAACCTCAATACAATCAACCATTCTTTACATACAGTTACCATTTTGTAAAAAGTCATGGCTACCCAAACTCTCAGACCAAATATTACATTATATATTCAATACTCATTTCTTTTAAATTCAAATAAGCGTTAATTAACATATTGAAGACATTTCACAGGTGCTGAGTACCTGACACAAAGTTAGGGCATAGCACTGTGTCCCATGGCTCTGGATTACCCAGTACCAGTATTGAGAAATAGCTCACTGGAGTTTAAGGTAAATTTTGGGAGAAGACCTTACACAGTACTGATTGTACACATTCCTTTTTGAAATCAAAGCAGTTGCAAGCTCCTTACTTTAGATTATAGATTACACATTTAGGCAGGTTAAAAAAAACAAAAAAACACACAGCAGCATTACGAACAAAACTCGGATAACTTGTATGGTGAGAAATTGGCAGAAGTTTTATAGTTATGAAAGCAACTTGTCTGGCAGAAACGCCGCAGGACCGAGCTCCACAGCAAAGCTTACACCTTTTATAAATTAATAAAATCATCCTTCTCAGTAGGTAGTCTAGAAATTGGATGGAAAGTACAAGGGTTGAGGGAGAGACGAATCAAGACGCGAATTGATTTGTTTGAATACAAAAAAAAATTTTTTGTGGCTAAAAACGTCATTTCAAATGGGGTTTGGAGCAAAGTCCTTCACGATTTTCCCATTATTGTCCACTGTTCCATGATCGAAAGCAGGAATTGGCAATTGAGGTGTAAGCCCATAAGAGCTCAGAGTACAGACTGCTCTAGGAGCGTGGGGATTTGGGGCATTTTTATTGCCGAGCCCAGCTGAACATTGGTGGGGGTTTTTTGTTATACAAAAAAAAAAAGCCGAAACTGACTCTTGAAAAAGCAACACACCTCTTAAGGACAATTTTTTTTTTTTTTTTTTTACACGGCTGTTTGATAACTGTTAAATCATTATTCCAACAGGACTGCCTGGAGAGGAGAGGAGGGTGGGAAAAAGTCAGCTTGGGAGAAAGCTGAAGCATTCAACAAGGTAATCGGTCCTTCAAATCGGCACACAGTGCGTTACAAGGTCTTATTTGGAAAGTGTGGCAGGTGCGGGGAAAATAGAACGGGTGCTCACTGCAAAGGGAATCCGGAGGGAAGCATGTCCCAGCGTGGTTCCCCCTCCCCCCCCCGCTCCCCTCTCCCCTCCTGTAGCAAGATTTACCAAACAAATATTGTAAAAAAACACTTCTCGGTCTGGGCAATCAGGTATAGTCAACCTCTTCACTCCTGTCCTCCAGTTAATGGAGATTCCTGTTACAAGGTCAAACCATTCAACAAGCTTTTATTCCATTCAAATTACAAGGGGGGGTAGATTTGGCTGTACATGAACTAAGAGGTTGGAGAGAGGTTTTACATTAGGTAGGAGAATAAATCAAATCTTGCGTTGGTGCAACCTCTGCATTTATTTGAATGTAAAACAGCATGTGCATCTAAACAAAAGTAGTGTATCATTATCTTAAAACGCATGCAGCTTTTAGCTCTCCCTTGTCATCAGAGCTACATAGAAAGTGTAGATGAAAGATGGGGGGGGGGGGAAATGGGTAGAAACATTAAACAGGGCAGAAGGGAGGCAAGGTGTCGATGACGTCAGCTTCTCCGAGGAGATGAGAGGATGGGCCAGAGAGCGATGAGGGATGGGTTAACAAGAGGGGAAAGGCTAATGAACTGCGGGAATCAGGAATTGGAATATCTCAATGTTAACAAGAAATACGAACCACATAAAGACACATCGCACAGCACTTTTGACAAAAGCAGCAGCAAAAAAAAAAAAAAATAGCTGATATGGTTTGGAATGGAAGAAAATATTTCCTGCTATTGAAATATTTTGTAGAATTTCTATTTTACAGAATTCACCTTTGAAAAATAACCAAGATCGTTTGCAAGCTATAAACATCGCAGTCCAGTTCAATTTTCTGTGGGCAAAACACCTCATTCTGTCTCTGGTGACATCAGTCACCATATTATAGCACATGCGTGCATGGCCTGTTATGTTTCGGTCATAACTAAAGAATTGGAAGAAATTGCTTCCACATCAATCACGTCCATTTCAGGTTATTCAATAGATGGTGTGTGACACAAGATCTCAAACAAGTTGGATGTGACATATCTTGCTTCGGGCAGGTATAAAACATCATCTGCGTCTCTGAAAAACTGCAAGATGTGTAAATATTGCAGCAGGACATTTTTTCCCTCCCCAATTAAGTTATTTGATCAACGGGTTATGTTTATATATTTTTTCCTCAATCATGCCAGTCCAAGTTCATTAAGGCATTACCTTATCTAGGTTTATATGAGTAAATGCGTATTTTGTGGGCTATACACAAGGATAAGAGCCTGTACTTTTTAAACTGCTAGATTACTCCGCGAGAGAGAGGGGAGAACAAATCTGCTGGAACTATTCTTTGCAGTTTTATTTCCTAACCCTGGCTAAAATACAGAGAGTACTGGGGAAAGACAGATGCATGTCAGCTCTTCATCAAGCAAAGAGCAGTAATGCAGACAATGATTGCAAACTGTCCCAACTCAATCCTCGAACCACCTTCCCAAATACAAAACAGAAACAAACTCTCGTGCATTCACTGCCTGCTTTCAGGTAGACGTTGCGATGGACAACTGCACCATCCCCCAGGTAGACAAAAAATGCTGGAGAAACTCAGCGGGTGAGGCAGCATCTATGGAGAGAAGGAATAGGCGAAGTCGCCTATTCCTTCTCTCCATAGATGCTGCCTCACCCGCTGAGTTTCTCCAGCATTTTTTTGTCCCCCTTCGGTTGTTCCAGCATCTGCACCACCCCTACTGCACTGGCACAAGAATCTGGGGAAATCTTTTTTAGATTCTGCTCACAATCGTGGGGGTCAGGGCAGCAAGTGACATGTGGCCAAGGCAAGTTAAGAAAGTTTAAAATTGACACGGTTCGAATGAGCATTTACTTAAAATGTCATAGTTTGTGCGGTTTTCACAGGGAAGAATGATTTTCCTACTTTGGGAACCTTTCAGGTTTGCCCACATCAGCCTCAACACTTGAAGCCTCAGTGCGAAGAAGGGTTTCGGCACGAAACGTTGCCTATTTCCTTTGCTCCATAGATGCTGCTGCACCCGCTGAGTTTCTCCAGCATTTTTGTGTAGCCTCAACACTTGCACTGTTTCTTATCCCACTTTGCAACCTTCTACGACACACTGATCACTGCAACCGTACTTACCTGTCAATGAGGATTTCTATGCAACGATGAACTGCAGGTAGCTTTACCTCAGGGCTCACTGGATATGGTGCTGAAACCACGCTGACTATAGGATTTTTTAAGTCACACTTCCACTTGATCAGACTAACATGGCAAAGACTGATAACCGTACAAGAAGGAACTGCAGATGCTGGATTAAAACCAAAGATAAACACAAAAAACTGGAGTAACTCAGCAGGTTACTCTGGAGAAAAAGAAAAGGTGATGTATCGGTCCGAGACGCTTTCTTCCCGAAACGTCACCTATTCTTTTTCTCCAGATATGCCCACTGAGTTACTCCAGTTTTTGTGCGCCTATCTAAAGCCTGATAACTATCGAGTTTCACTCTCTGATTTACTGCATCTCTCCCGCTTCCAGCACACGTTAAAACAAAGATGGAGAGTGTAAACAGAAGATACCATGCAGAAGGTAAAATGTTGCAGACAGTGGAATATCTTATGGCTTGGTTTTATATGGGGAGGTGGGGGAATAGTTAGATCATTGATACAATGCCTGATTGATAATTACAGACACTGGGGGCATGAGTATAATCTGTTGGGGGAGGGAAAAGGAACACAGAAATGGTGGTCAAGGAATAGGGAAGATGTCTGCCTGTCTTTAAAGGTTTATGGGCAAAAATTCTACTACAAATAATCTTGTTAAAGCTAAAAATGCAACTCCATCCCATGTATTCAAGATCACCATTATTACAGAAAGTGTAAATATAAGGATCTTCCAGCGCTCAGGATCAACACTTAAATTTAGGCGAGTTTTTTTTCCTCCATGCCTGCCAAATGATATTTATTTTGCCATCCAGGTCTTTACCCATTCCCAAGATTGTAGGTTTACTGACAAGGAATATTTTGCCTGGAAGCTATTGAATATTGATGTGAAAAGGCTCCGTGAAATTCCTCCGACTGCATTTCTTCCTTGGAATCAGTCACTTAAAAGTGGTTGAACTGCCTCGGTTGAACGGATGAACAAGGAAAATCTTGCATAAATTCACTGAGCAGCCAGACACTAAAAGGGCAATTTTGGCAACAAGGGAATTCTGAAGTTCAACCGCTGATCCTAGCCTGACAACATTTAAGATTAGCCTTCAAGGGGATAACACCACAACAAACCTAAGCTTAAAGTGCAAATTGGCCCAATTGGAAACTGTGCAAAAATCCCCCAAACTACAAATGCTTAGCAAAGCTAGAATAGGATGCATTGTTCACAATTATATAGGAAAAATAAATGCTGTCAGTATGTGCTAAAGGTAGCAACCTTAATTGATTTTTATATCTATGGCAATTTAGCTTGCTTCTAATCCTATGCTTTAATTCATGCCTCTTCAAAACACACATTGGGAGGATGAAGCCACATTTGTTAAGTGGTGCAATGTTAACATGGGTTGAATAGACAATACTTCTCTCTTCCCCTCCCCCAATTCTCTGCCAATGTTCACTTCATCCAAACGTTCTCAGGTTAAAACACAAAACCAGGGTTAGAGATTTCATCAGTGACTTTAAATCGAGAATAAGGAGCGGACATGATGAGGTTTGAACAAGATCCTGGAATACTTGGTGACTTCATCACATCCACACAACATGAGTTGATAGTACTCAAGTGGTGCGTCGTTTTGAGAGGGAGCATGCAAGGTAGTGTCAGCAACCAGCAGAGCCATACTGAAAGCCAGCAGCTCTCCCATGGCAAGTGATTAAGATGAAACTCAGAGACTAATCCTCCCCTTCCACAATGAACTATTTCGATAGATACAGCAATGATCAGTGATGCAGCAACATTTAGATTGCAATTTGAAATATTAAACACCCATTTCCCACCTGAAGATAGATTCGCAAAGTATAAAAACAAGGTCTATGTTTGAGTAAATTGTACAAACTAAATTGTGCCTGAAATTATTTCCAGAACAAAGCAGATGGCTCTTAAAACCAGGTCCAATAATTTGCCTGCATTTGCTGGCATGGCTGATTTAAATTGCCTCCTCAAAGTGTATCTCAGAGCCTCAATGTGGAAGAGAAAAACCGATGCGTAGAACACCACGAGCTTCTTGTTCTGTTTAGTTTAGAGATACAGCACGGAAATAGGCCCTTTGGCCCACTGAGTCCGCACTGACTAGCGATCCCCACATGTTAACTATCCTACACACGCTGGGGACAATTTTACATTTATACCAAGCCAATTAATCTACAAAGCTGTACGTCTTCGGAGTGTGGGAGGAAACCGAAGATCTCAGAGAAAACCCACGCGGGTCACGGGATGAGCGTACTGACAACACCCGTAGTCTGGATCGAACACGTGTCTCTGGAAGGCAGCAACTCTACTGCTGCACACCCATGTGCTGTCCATGTACCGTTCTACAACATTTCTTGGACGGCAGAGTGAGGGGATGAGAGAGATTCCAAAGCCCACTCAACAATATTCCACCTGGCTGCTTTGTCAATTCACAGCAATTTACCCAAATATCTCTCAATTTTCTCAAACGTTTGGAAATATGGATTAATTTTAAACAGTTAGAACTTAATCTTTTTTCCCCAATCCAAATTCAGCATGAGAAATTGAAGATTAGGCAGCCAGTTTGTTGTTGCACCATGCAACTTTTTTTAAGCATGTGCATGCATCTGGAAGGGCAGAGGAAGTGGGAGGGGAGAGAAAGAAGGGAAATGGCTCAATGCATACGATGTTATACATGACAGACCATTTATTTAACATGCATCCATTTTAAAGCCACTTTGCCATCCGGGTCAACTGACTGTGTTATTTGCACTGAAACTGATCCATTTGGTCTTGGACGTGATGGCTTTGGTCGATTTTGTCAGTGGTTTGGTGTTTAATGCATATTAAATTGGGGGGAAGTAGGTAGCTTAATCAAACTCAATGTTTAAGAAGGAACTGCAGATGCTGGAAAAATCGAAGGTAGGCAAAAATGCTGGAGAAACTCAGCAGGTGAGGCAGCATCTATGGAGCGACGGAATTGGTGACGTCGCCTATTCCTTCTGTGGAAGGGTCTCGACCCGTAACGTCACCTATTTCCTTCGCTCCATAGATGCTGCCTTACCCGCTGAGTTTCTCTAGCATTTTTGTCTACCTTTAATCAAACTCAAAATGAGTTATGGAAGGCACTCCTCTTACCAGGCCAAACTTTCTTCTGTTGATAGAAGCTTTAATCAGGTAAGACCTCTGATAATCAGATCAATTATCCCACTGCACCATGTGGCACCAAATAGTGCTGTCCATCAACCATTCATGCAAGTTTGATACTTTTATCAGACCAGTTACTGTAGATATTAGCAGTCTAGTCAGACAACATCAGAAGGTAAAATTTCTATCCAAATCGCACAAAAAAAAAAAAAGCATTTTATCTCTCCTCCCACCCCCCCCACCTTCAAATCTAAAACAAATCGCAAAGTGTATCAGAGCACAATTTAATTGTTTTTTTTCCTAGAAACATTAGCTTGGATAATTTGGGGTCATGATTCAATCAGCAAGTTACTATACATCTTAACCTCTCCAACATCCACCAGCCCCAACAATCATACCTGGGACACAAGGACTGTGCCGACACATGGTACAAGATTTTCGACACAGAAACCGAACCTCAGACATTGAGATATACGTTTGCAAAAAAAATCAAAATCAAAATTGAATGATAGATCTGGTACAGCAAACAGTTGATTACTGGGTAGCTCAGTTCACATTTTGCCCAGTCAATACACACAACACTGATTTGTTACATAAAGAAACACACAGGCAAACACATTACATTTTAGAATTGTTCAGTTATTGGAAATTGCAATTATACGTACCATACCCAAACTGGCAGAGTTTGATACTTAGATCGACTAAGTGTTTTAAAATAGATTCACTGGCACAGCCCTACGAGGGGAAAAAAATATAATGCTGAGAAAAATAATCAGCCAGGTAATGATGGATTTGCCCCCTGGCCCCCTGAAGCACATGATTTGCCACAAACTTGAGACAGGTGCGGACAGCTCTACGAACAAATCACCAAAATGGTGGGTTAATGGTCAACAGCAAACTTCATAGCTAATAACCTCACTGAATGGCGAATCTCTGTGTTATGTAGTGTCGCGAGTAGTGAATGTTCCCACATTCAGTGGAATTGGTACTTTTAGAGTATTTAAAAAAAAAAAAAAAAGAGGAATCTCTTATGCGATCTTCAGACTAGGCGTTGAAGGTGAACCGTGTCAGGCATGAAGCTGGAAATGTTCATTAGTGTTGACAGAATCTCCTCCATGCCAACCCCTTCTTCCACTCTCCTAGGCACTGACTGGTGCTGAGGTACGATTCCATGGGCAGTGCCCCCCACCCTCCCACCCCCCCTAATAATCACATCAATTTTGGTAATTCTTCAAGCATTAACCTAGCCGGGGTGGGGTGGGGTGGTTTCCCCCCCCCCCAAGTACGTCAAGGGACTTCCCACAGTTAGTCACTGTTAAACCTACTCTTCCCGTAGAATTTAGGGTCTCTGTGGGACACAACAGGACTGCCCCACCCTAGGATGGCTATAAAAACCTTAATAGACCGTGCACCGTGCTAACATGCCACACAAGCATTTTAATTACATTTTAAAAATTTAAGCTATCCGAGAGGAAGCCACACCCTAAAACCGCCTTATCTACTGCCAGGACAGATGAGTGGTACTAGCCAAGACGTGTTATATACTGTGCAACTTCACAGCTGGTGGTGGAGGCGGAGAGGGGAAGAGAAACAAAAGAGAAAACCCTTGCGACCGTTTCTGGTGATATGAAAGGACCAAGTCCTTCAACCCAAGGATTTTGGTTCCCCAAATGAAGAATTGGGCATGGATTGGACTGACACATTTGGTGAGCAGGAAGCTATCCTTGGGCCCTGAAGGGCTCCAATTTGGCACCGTGCACGTATATCTGGCCAGTTTAGTGGCGAGGAGGGGAGAAGATGGAATTAGTGTCGATGAAACCCCTCCCTTTCCCCGCCAAGGAATGATCAATGGCAAATTAAATCTAAAGCGGCCTAACTGGGATTTCGAAGGAAACCAAATTAGGAATTGGCTAACCAGAACAGAACAAACCAGTGATAACGAGGGGGAAGAAAAAAAAAGGTTCAGAAGTCCAACAAACATTAGCTGTAGAAACAGCGACCATATTGGAGAAAACCAGCATTAAATTTCATTTTGTACAAAGCACTTTCATGCAGCTGCTCTTTAAGTCATTATTATGAAGACAAACCTCTTAACTATAAGCTCTACTGAACCTTGAGACACGCAGATTTGATCTGTACAAGTTCATTAGTGTGTGTGTGTGTGTGTGTGTGTGTGTGTGTGTGTGTGTGTGTGCGCGCGCTTGTGTGTGTGTGTGTGTGTGTGTGTGTGTGTATATGTATTTGCGTGTGTGTGTGTCTGTGCGTGTTCGTTCCATAAAAACAGAGGCCCCAAGGTTGGAAAGGCTCGCCCAATGTGTCATCTTTGCAGACGCACATTTACATGCTGGGCTTGCTCCTTCCCTCCCCTGGGATAACTCCTCGCACTCACACCCTGCACTTGCAAACGCTGGTGCCATGATGTGCCCCGTTAAGCACGGCGGACAGCCGCTGCGAATCCTCAGTCCGCCTGAAATACGTCTCTTTTCTAAGAAAGGTTAAAATAGCAGCACATGATCGGCGAAAACAATTCTCTAAACATGAATTGGCGCTATTGAGAAATTAAAAACAGGTTTCTACAATTGCTTAGAAAGGGAACAAGGTATAAATTAAGTAAGTGGAAGAGTTTGTCTGTATGATTAACTGTTTAAATGTGCATTTCGAGAAACCATTCTGCTGCGGAATCTGTGCTATTTGAGGGTTTCTTTTTAAAAAACAGAGCCCACAAAAGTCACGGGCTGCTTGTTTTGCAGTCTATGGGATTTTATAAACTCCAGTGCTTGGGTACTTAACCAAATTTCCTTAGTGCCACATCACTTGTAACTTTGATTACACTGCTTTGCACAACAGAAAGGGGTTCTTCAACCCAAGGCAAGTCTTGAAAAGAACCCAGCTACTGTATCTGGTATCGTTTTGTGACCAAATTCACAGTTTACTTGGCTGTTCCGTTTGCAGCTGTGCTCACAGATGTTGCAGGAGTGGCCTCTAAGGTGTCGGCGGTGGTGATTGTGGTGGCGATGGGATCATGGCTACCGGCGAAGGGCACTGGAACGCAGTGTTCGAGATGGGGGAACTGGGGATGGCGCTGATCAGTTCCACCAGCTGCCTGTCGTAAAAGAAGAAAGGGCACTGATGAATGAAGACCTCGATGATGGTCTGGTACGTCCTGGTGGCTGTCAGCGCATCCATGGTCTGGAAGTCTGGTCTCATGAGCGTGGGCCAGAAGCAGATGGAGAGGTTTTCACTGTTCATCAGATTCAACTTGCAGTTCTGACTGACTCTGGAATGAAAAGGATTCTTGTGTAAAAAGCACACAGTGCAAATTTTTTTTAAAAAAATCCTTAATTCCGTTTATTTTCCATGCACCACGGAAACAGGCCCTAAGACACACTGAGCCCGCACTGGCCAGCAATCCCCGCACACATTAGGGACAATTTACAAATTCTACCAAGCAAATTAACCCACAAATCTGTACGTCTTTCTGACGTGGGAGGAAACCAGAGCACCCGGAGAAAACCCACACAGGTCACAGGGAGAACGTACAAACTCCATACAGACAACACCTGTAATCAGGGTCAACCCCAAGTCTCTGGCACTGCAAGGTGGCAACTCTGCAGCTGCACCACTTAATTTAATTACTCCCTGTCGAATACTGCCTCTCTACTGCCTTTGAATTACTAAACTTAATCCAGCATTTAGCAAAGAATCAATCCAAGGTGAGTAGGAAGGAACTGCAGATGCTGGTTTACACCGAAGATAAACACAAAATGCTGGAGCAACTCAGCGGGTCAGGCAGCACCTCTTGAGAAAAGGAACAGTGACGTTTCGGATCGAGACCCTTCTTCCGACAGAGTCAGGGGAGAGGGAAACTAGAGGTATGAAACGGTACAGAACAATAAGACGCGGCACCGATGGCCAAGGAGTCCATTGGTCCACAAATAGGAGAATCTAGAAGGTTGGGCGTTGGGTGGAGGAAAATAAAATGGGATTAGTGCCGAGGGTTGATTGAGGGTCAGAGCAAACTTTGAAGGCAGATGGGCTTCTTTCCAGATGCATGATCAAAAACACACCAAAACAAATTCAGGCTGTTGGCATTCTGTTGAGTGATAGTTTGGGCAGGGAAAGAAGACCAAATATCCAATTCAAGTTACATTAAATCCTTCTTGGATTGTTAGGTGGAGTTACAACTGACGAAATAATATGCCGTTATATCAGACAGCATAATGTAAAGATTCAAACCACAACAGACTGGAGAATAATCAAGGATACATCCTTTGGGACAATGAATAATAGAAGCTATACTGCACTTAACATTTTAAACAAAGCCTGAATGTTTGATCCTTTTTGACACACACACACACAAAGTTTCACTTCCCTGCTGCTTATGTTCCTGTAGGGGTTATTTAATTTAATGCATATTAAATCCCTGTTTCTGCTATTTCTACATGCATTCATCATCATTTTCCAAATAGATTTATGCCTGCATCAATTAATCCGGCTCGTGAAACACAAAAATACCAAAGAGAATAATATAGATCACTTTTCCAACAATATCTAAAATAAAGTCAATATTTTCACCTCTACCCATGTGCAATTAGTATGGTAGTATTGGCAGGGCTACAAAGATTGATTGTCTCATACAAACCCTGGGAATTCCGAGACTTTAAATCGCTTTGGAGATTTTTACTTTCAAATGAGTTGCAATATTAAGGGCAACACAGCTATGAGTTATTGGCTTGTGGTGTGCTCAGCAAGATTATATGGCTTGGACAATTAATAATCACAACCTTTAATTTATGATAGTCTTACTGCATGCACCGAGCAATTACTTACTTGTTTAAGTGGGTAATGACATATTTGAAGAGCTCATAATTCTCTTTTGGAAACTTCTTCAACACCTCCTTAAGTGCATTCAGCCTCAGCTCTTTATCAGGTGTTTCTGAGGGAAGAAAAACAAGTAAGTTAATGCAGAGATTGAGAGGCTAAGCATGCTGGCTCGCTGACGGGTTATGTCGGAACGGCAGTAGCTGGACTCGTGCCCATTACTTTCTATGGGGACCCTTCCTCCTGGTGTGGAAATAGAAAATGGAAGGCAGTTTAATTCTCACACCTGGGAATGGTTCGGAGTATTGCATAACTCAATAGCTTAAGTGAACAGCTAACAATGGCCTGTTTCTTTTATCATCTTTCATTCATTTGTTCTCTATCTCTCGACATCACCATCATCTAATGGAGGATGAGGGCAGCAAGCACATAGGAAATTTGTTCTCCATATTCTGATCCAAACCATCCCCATTCAATGCTGCATCATAATTTATTTAATGTCACTGGGTCTAAAATGATAAACATACCCATCTAACAGTATTGCGATGTATAGAATCATATAGCACAGAAACATGCGCTTTGGCCCAACTTGTCCACGCCGATCAAGATGCCCCCCCATCCAAGCTGGTCTCATTTGCCTGGGTTTAGCCCACATCCCTCTAAACCTTTCCTATCCATGTACCTGCCCAAGTGTCTTTTAAATGCTGTTATATCTGCCTCAACTACCTCCTCTGGTAGATCGTTCCATATGTCCACCACCCTCTGAGCGAAAAGATTACCTCTCAGGTTGCCCCTCCCACCGTAAGCCTACACACTCTGGTTCTTGGGTAAAAGACACTGCATTCAGGAAGAAAACCTTCACTCCAAACAATAAATTAATGTATCTGATGCCCAAAGACAATATGCTAACACAAGATTCTCAGCGAAAAAAATTCTATGAAGGGCCTAATCTTAAAGGAAGGATAGAGGTGGTGACAGATGGGGCAATTCTCTATTATTTACAGGGATAATCCTCACATTAAAGACAGGATAGATCTAATTCAAGATAGAATCTCTAGTCTGAAGAAGGGTCTCGACCTGAAACGTTACCCATCCCTTCTCTCCAGAGATGCTGCCTATCCCGCTGAGTTACTCCAACATTGTGTGTCCATCCCAGGTTTAAACCAGAATCTGCAGTTCCCTCCTACACTTAGTTGTTTCCCATTTGTACAACACTGCACTGCAAATATAAAGCATTTATGCAGCTTCAAGTTATCACAAAAAGTGCTTCCCTGCCACTGAAGTACTGTCCAATGTAATCAAAGTGGGAACGACATCAGCTAACATATAAACAGCTCAATCCCACAAACCGTTGTGTTAACCGTTGAGTCATGTTTGTTTGGTGACTGCCATTCAAGAAACAGCATAAACCCCTTGATCTGCTCCCAAGTGCTTGAAGGACATGTGTTTTCTACCACTGTATTTAACTGGCCTGATACTTACTGCTGACATCCACCAGCTCAATCTGGGCGTTATATGGAACCAGTGGCTCGGGAAGCTCTGAGAAGAAGCTTTTCATTGCTCCAGCTATTGTATTCACTGCATAATCCTTTTCCTGCAGAACAAGGCTGTGATCTAATAGAAGAAAAAATATTTCAATTGGAAGCAAAGACATTATGCAATATAACTTGGGTAATTCAGTACGTGGACTGTTACAACTTTAACTGTGACAGATGAGCAGAATTCCATGGCTATTGGATATTACTGCAACACTTATTTCAGTTTATAACACATTACATAGTCTAATCATTTTGTTTTCAGTAAATCTGCAAGTTTAGAGGGAGCGTCAAACTGAATTTGTAAAATGTGTCAATACAAACAGAACATAAGCACTGGAGAACCCGACTTCAACTGAGATCTACATAAGATACTGATCCCAACTCTGGCCGAGAAACCTGTGTGTGTTCCGACTCAGGCCCCAACCACACACTGAGCTCAGATTCTGGAACTTTGGCCCAACTTATACACCTGGATCTAACTCCAGCGGTAGAGATACTGCCTTACAGCGCAGGGTTCTATCCTGAATACAGATCTGTACAGAGTTTGTACGCTCTCCCCATGACCGCATTGGCATTCTCTGGGTGCTCCGGTTTCCTCCCACACTCCAAAGACGTACAGGGTCGTAGGTCAATTGGCTTCGGTAAAGATTGTAAATTGTCCCTGGTGTGTCGGATAGCGTACACGGATCGCTGGTCGGCGTGGACTCGGTGCGTCTGTTTCCGCGCAGAATCTCTAACGCAAAAATAAACAGGGTGCAAAACCATCCTGAGTGGATATCGGATTTCCTGTATTTTAATATATCTGCATCAGATTAAAAAATCTTAATATCTCATAAAGATTGCATATTGCAGCGTCTTCACTGACAAAATTAAAACCAGACTTTTGAAATAGCTTAATTTGTGCATCTCACTGTGAAGTTAAAAAATGACAAAGGGTTTTAGGTTGGTATCCTGGTCTTTGCTGATTTAGCTCTAAATTAGGACTGGAATTGAGATATTACTAGTGCTTTCTTTCCAAACTATGCGTCTATAATTTCCAGAGTGAAAACACCATACAGCAAGGAAACTGGTTACTGGCCGATAGGCTTGTGCTTACCATTCACACCAATTCCATGTTATTCTCCCCACATGCCAGCGGACGTGGTAGAGGCAGGCACAATTACTATGCTTACATTTGGACAAATACATGGACAGGAAAGGATGAGGGATTTGAGTCAAATGGGACTAGCTGAGGAAGACACCTTAGTCGGGGCAAATTGGGGCAAATGGCCTGTTTCCGTGCTGTATGACTAATAATTTAATAAGCACTAATAAGACACATTGGAAGCTGGCAGCATTCACGTGTCCATATGTCAAAACAAAAGTGAGAAGCCTCTAGGAAAAAGGTATGATTTACTACTGTGAACAATTTTGGTCAGCGTATTTTTAAGACATTTGCATTTGAATTGTTTTTAAACAGGCTGGTACTATTGCAAACTTTAAGAAACATTAGATTGGTATGTTAGGTTTAGAGGGATATGGGCCAAATGCAGGCAACTGGGACTACTGTAGATGGGCCATATTGACTGATGTGGGCAAATAGGGCCGAAAGGCCTGTTTCCATGCTGTAAGACTATGACCCCAGGCAGTTCAGGATTAAATTTAGGTTAATCCCACTACAGGAGGCACAATAAGAGGATCCCATTTTTACTAAATTAAAGAAGGTTCTGAACCTTACAAATTAATTGTTTATTTTCTTCTACAGATGCCACCTGAACTGCTGAGTGTTTGCAGTATTTTCTGTGTTAATTCAAAAATATGGCTTCAGGTTTTTTTTTGCATTTAGTGAATTTGCTTCCTGTTTCAATGGGCAGGTAGTACTGCAATAGTGCTACCTGCTCATAGAGAAAAAAACTCAATTACTCTGCATTATTAGTGCCAAAGTCAGGAATAAAATGTGGGCCACACTTGCATTAAACATATTTATAACAGTGATCAGACCACGAGGACCACGTTTCATGGGTGGAAAAGGTAAAAATGTAAATCTATTACACTGTGCAGTTCGTAACTACCTGGCAGGCGGGTGATGCACCTTTATCTGTGGCTTACCTTGATCAAACTGCCTCTGGAGACTTTCCATCTCTGACTTGTTCCCACTAACGCGGTAGAGTCCCTCGGTTCCAAGACCTTTAAAAGAAATGAAAGTTACTTTACCCCACTTCACAGATTTATTAGAGATTGTAATAACCTCCCATTGAAAGCACCTCATTCATATTCAATGACTGGCTGGCAGCATTGTTTAAAAAGATACAAATTAAAACATTAAATGATCACAAAGCTTGGGCCACAAACGTAGAAACAAAGGACATAAAAAGCTGGCAGGTCCGGCAGCATCTCTGGAGAAAAGGAATAGGTGATGTTACAGGTCGATCAGCAAAGGGTCCTTTGTCTGATGATGGGTCTTGATACAGAACGTCAGCTTCTCCAGAGATGCTGCCCGACTCGCTGAGTTACTCCAGCATTTGGTTCCCCTTTGGGCCACAAATGCTTTGGGTCAGTGTCCTGACTTAACTACTCTCACTCATCGGAAATTGGACTTGAGAGTGGATAATGGCGAGGATGGAAAAGGATTTGTCAGTGACTAAATATTACCCGTCAGTTCTTGTACGTGAACAGACACAGGTGAAATATTGCGTTACCTTGTATTAATCACTGATAGGAGTAGAATTAGGTCATTCGGCCCAACAAGTCTACTCCACCATTCAATCATGGCTGATCTATCTCTCCCGCCTAACCCCATTCTCCTGTCTTCTCTCCATAACCTCTGACACCCGTACTGATCAAGAATCTATCTATCTCGGCCTTAAATATATCCATTGACTTTGCCTCCACAGCCTTCTGTGGCAAAAATAAATCCACAGATTCACCACCCTCTGACTAAAGAAATTCCTCATCTCCTTCTTAAAAGAACATCCATTAATTCTGAGGCTATAACCTCTCGTCCTAGACTCTCCCACTAGTGGAAACATCCTCTCCACATCCACTCTATCGAAGCCTTTCACTATTCTGTACGTATTGTCTGCCATGGAGAGGAGGGTGAAATAAACCTCCATCAACAATAATGAATGTATGATTAGTAATGGGGTCAGGTGTTATGGGGAGAAGACAGGAGAATAGGGTTGAGCGGGAAAGATAGATTAGCCTTGATTGAATGGCAGAGTAGACTTGATGGGCCGAATGGCTTAATTCCGCCCCTAGATCTTATGAACTGTGGAAATCATCCATTCACTTGCCCAATATTGGACAAAATACATCATGAAACTCACTGATCTCAAATCGATAAATGTACACTTTTGATATTAGATTCGGGGGTTTCTCCAATGTTCGTGAAAGTGACGAATACAACACCGATAAAATTAAACCATATTTCTATTTTAAGAAATTAACAGATTTTCAGTGAGTGCAATAACACAAATTTAGGCACCAGTTCTCACTGGTCCACAGATCTTTTGTCAGCGCAGATTTTTGTCACGTTTACAAGAATTAAAATAAGAGCGGAATATATTTCTATATTTACCTATTTCCCAAATCTAAGAAGTTGCTTTTAACAGTTACAATCTCTTTAAAAATGGAATTCATTCATGCAGTATTGTGCATGAATCCACCGTCATTTTTGTTGTTGAACTGTGAGGAATATCACAGGTTGAATACAGACAGCGACCAAAGTACAGACAAGAACCCTCAAGAATGAGTTGTAGTAACTTTTCCCTTCACCTTTGCAGAATGCAGATCTGTTGATTTACATTCATAACTAGCTCACTTGAGACAGCAGAGTTCAATTCTAAAGATGGACACAAAGTAACTGGAGTAACTCAGCGGGTCAGGCAGCATCTCTGTAGAAATCGGTGATGTATCGACCAGAACGTCGCCTATTTCTTTTCTCCAGTGATGCTGCCTGACCCGCTGAGTTACTGCAGCATTTTGTGTCAATCTTTGGTGTAAACTGGCATCTGCAGTTCCTTCTCACAGAGTTCCATTCTAAATTGAACTCACTCTCCAAAGAAAACTCAATCATAGCCATCCCAGCATCCTATACACCTTATGGTCAAATAGGGGCGGCACAGTGGCACAGCGGTGTAGTTGCTGCCTTACACAGCCAGTGACAAGGGTTCAATCCTAAGTAAGTAAGTTTATTGGCCAAGTATTCACATACAAGGAATTTGCCTTGGTGCTCCGCCCACAAGTAACAGCATGACATACAGTGACAGTTACGAATGACTCAGAAAACACTAAACATTAATAATAATAAGACATTAATGATAAAACACCATTGATCAAGCATGTGAACCAACAAAATACCAGATCAAAGGGAGGCTACAGACTAGTTTGTCTGTACGGAGTTGGCAAGTTCTCCCTGTGACCAGTGTTAGTTTTTCTACGGGATCTCCGGTTTCCTCCCACACTCCAAAGACATACAGGTTTGTCGGCTAATTGGCTTGGTATAATTGTAAATTGTCCCTAGTGTGTGTCGGGTAAGGTTAGGGGATCGCTGGTTGCACTGCCTCGGTGAACCAAAGGGCCCGTTTCCACACTGTATATCTAAAACTAAAACCTAAAAGATCTATGTCTTCTTTCTTGAACGGCTAGATCTCTCTCCAAGGCAATTATTCAACAAAAACTCTCAGGAAAGAAAATCTTCGCCACAACTTTTCTCTCAGATATTCCATAAAGATCTCCGACACTCGAGGACAACAGGAGCCGAATTCTTAATTGTAACTTGCATATTTAATCAGTCCTCATAGCTCAAAGGGATCATTTATGCAAAATGTATAACAGAGGATCTTGGTCCCAGCAGCCTGCTTTCATGAATGAATTAGAATATAAAAGTGGATGAACAAACTGTCTTAGTTCATCTATACTGATGCTAAGACAAGAAAGCATCCCAAACGCCTCTAACTTCCCCAGAAGACTAAGGAAATTGGCATATCTCCATTGACTTAAATTCTACAGATGAATAGTAGAAAGACATCCTATTGACATGCAGCACAACTTGGTTTGGCAACTTCTCTCCCTAATACCACCCTCTTCTCTCCTCTCCCATCAGGGAATAGATACAAAAGTTTGAAGGCACATACCTCCAGATTCATGGCGGTAAATGTTTTTGGGACCTGGACTACCTACAATACGAATTGTGGGAAGAAAAAAAAAACTTCCACTCTTTGCAAAATCTGCTAAATGATTCCCTGCTGTTATTAAACTCTTATATGCCCCAATCTCTCAATCTACCTCGGTGTAGCCCTTGCACTTTTCCCTGCACTTCCCTGTAGCTGCAAAACATAAGTCTGCACCTTATTTACTTTTCAATTGGCCACTCCTATATGAAAAAGCCTGATTGTACTCGTGTATGCTAATGATTTGCCCGAGTAGCATGCAAAACAGTTTCCCCCTGTATCTTGGCACGCTTGACAATAATAAACCAATAGACTAATACTGGCCACTACCGGCTGCGTCGGCAGTCCCTCAGGATCAGAAAGACTTCCACTCAGGGTTTGTTTATACTGAAGTGGCTAATGAAGCCAGCGTGGGAACCACACACTCTTGCTCAGCTGGGGTACGAGGTCGATGGGTAGCTTGTGAAGTGGACTGCTGCTTCCACGGCTTATTCAAAGTCTGTTTACTCCTAATCCATAGATCCACTCTTGAGACATGTGTCTGAAGGGTCCTGACCCAAAAGTCACATGTCCATGCTTTCCAAAGATGCAGCCTGACCCGCTGAGTTACTCCAGCACTTTGTGTCTTTTTTTGTAAACCAGCATCTGTCGATCCTTGCATCTCTTCATGCTTAATACCCTGTCCCCCTCCACTTTGAATGAATACAAGCCAGTGGCGATATTACATTTCTCCATGGAGGTTTTGAGCACATCCTTGAATGTTTTCCTATATCTTTCCACAGAGCACAGAACAAAATGTCTTTTTCAGGAGCCTGGCTTCAGGCATGCAAGTGACAACCTTCCCAATGGAGCTAATAGAGTAGAGCCACCACAATTCAGGGCCTGTTGACACGGGAGAGGAAACTAATATTGGCTTACTCATCCTTTCAGTGAATTTGGTGGATTTTGTACAGACAGCGCTGGTTTTCCCCCCCAATTTGTGCTGTAGGAAGTCCAGGACTACCTTCATGTTGACAGTAGATCCAGGCCAAAGCATTCCGAAACATGAAACCAAGCTTAATAATTTTTTAAAATCCCACACTTTCTATCAGGTCGAAAAAAAGAGGCTAAACTTGCGATCTACTTCATCACGCAATGAAGGCTGTTTGTTTCAGCAAAATTTTTTTTTTTTAAATGCATGACTCCTGGGCAGTGGGTTCAAGATGGATCTCCAGTTCCACTTACTATGTAACCTGTGGCCTTCACAATATATATATATTTTTTTAAAACCTCACATACTTTTGATGAAATAATTTAGAAAACATAAGATTTGATTGTCCATTCTGTCAAATTGTGTTTAAGAGTAATATGTTGATTAGATAGAAGCTGGTTCTTTTTTTTTTTTGGGGGGGGGGGGGGGGGGGGAAGAAGATAAGAGGGGGAAATCATTAATCTATTTAGATTATGGCATTTTAGGAGAGGTAAATTAGGAAACAGGAAGCAAAGGAAACTAAACAAAGATTTAGAGGACACAATGTACGATTTAGAAGCTGTTGTTTGTTAAATCTTGATTATAGTCCGAACCGAATAATTTGCAACACAAACAAGGGGCTGGTCCTTCATAGAATGAAATACGAAATATTCATCTGAGGTACATACTGGTTTAAACACTTGAAGAAAAGACAGTGAACAACTCATTAGGTGCACTACATCTGCTGGTGTCTACAATGCCCCCATTGACAGTCTGCTATGGAGCAAAGATCTTCCTATTGTTTAGAAAAAGGTAACTGCAGGTGCTGGTTTACCCAAAAGAACATAAAATGCTGGAGTAACACAGCAGGTGCTATTCTGGTTGGGACCTTTGTTCAGACTGATGGGAGTGTGGGGGTGGGGAGGAATAGAAGGAAGGGTTTCAACCCAAAACATCACCTATTGCTTTTCTCCAGAAATGCTGCCTGACCCGCTGGGTTACTCCAGCATTTTGTGTCTCTCTTCAGCGTATACCAGCATCTGCTGTTCCTCCCTGCACAGAATTCAACACACAGGCCAATGCATCAGAAATCGTTGACAAACGAGACGGCTTCATATCAAGAAAGTCACACGCACAAAAATGCTCGAATCACAAAGACTGCGTTAGTGCCGAAAACACAACCAAAACTAGCTTTTCTTATAAACGATGCAAAGAACAAACTCAGTGTGCTTATTCCTTCAGTGCAGCAGCCAAGCTGTGCAGATCTTCTCCAGGCACTGTGAGATAAACATTCGCAGTGGGATAACATCACCTGACACAAAGGGAAAGGGACTTGCCTTTACCACCATCACTATTTCTGAACTATGTTGCCAGGATACTCTTCAGCATCAAGTTCAGCTTGTAGTGGATTAGAAACAGAGATTTAACTGTACAGTGGATTTGCTTTTCTGTTTAGATTACAACAGAACTAAAAATGTTTCTGACCCACATCTCCCATTTTGCATAAGTGAAAACATACTTTTTACTTGGCTTCAGGCCATAACAGGAAGAGATGGAAGCAAGCTAAACCACAAGTTAGCTGGCTAGATTTCACATAAAGCAAGAGTTTGTATTAATAAACTTAAGATATTTTAAATTATCGCACAAATTTCAGTGTAGAATATGGAGTTTGCTGAAAGCAATGGGAGAATTTCTGCTTTCCATCAGCAGGCACCCGGATTTGATTGTGACCATGGGTGCTGTCCATATGGAGTTTATACATTCTCCCTATGACCTGCGTGGGTTTTCTCCGGGTGCTCCAGTTTCCTCCCACACTCCAAAGACGTACAGGTTTGTAGGTTAATTGGCTTCAGTAAAATTGTAAATTGTCCCTCGTGTGTGCAGGATAGTGTACGGGGTGATCGCTGGTCGGTGCAGACTCTGTGGGCTGAGGGGCCCGTTTCCACGCTGTGTTTCTAAACAACACTTAATTAAGGGATGCGATCCAACATGAAGTGTATGAGGAAAATCAACAGAAAAGTCTTTGTGTCTATTCTGCAAGGACACAACAGGGAGCTTTTGCATTGATGCTAAACGCTTCCTATTATCTTTTAGGCACATTGGTAAAAAAGCTGTACTAGTATACAACTCCAGCGCTGAATATGTCCGTTGCATTGCAATCTCTGCCCTACCACTATTGAAACCACTCTAATCAATATCAAAATTACATCCTGACCAAATTCTATCTCCTTAATCTGTTTTAAAGATGGTAAACAGGACTATCCTGTACAAACATTAGATAGACACAAGAAGCTGAAGTAACTGAGGGACATCAGTCTGAAGAAGGGTCTCAATCCGAAACGTCACCTATTCCTTTTCTACAGAGATGCGGTTTGACCCGCTAAGTTTTTTGTCCATCTTCGGTTTAAACCAGCATCGGCAGTTCCTTCCTCTACAAACAATATTCTTTATTAGGAGGGCCCTCAATTGTTGCAGCCATCAAGAAACCAACTGTAACCAGAGCATCTCCAGCATTCTGATCATGTAGCATTTTGCTGAGACAAATAGAATTAAAGTTTCAGGTCAATGCCTCATCAGCGCAACTTATCAAGATCCTGAAAGCAAAATCTGCAGAAGATGGAAATCCATTTGTGCTCCACTGACCTTATGATTCTGAAATTAAAGCAGAAAAATGCTGGAGATGCTCAGGAGGTCAGGCAGCACAGGGGCACAGAGGTATAGAGTTGATATTTCAAGTCAATGTACTCTGCGAAAGGGCTTTCCATCGGAAAGGTTAATTCTATTGCTCTTCCCATCACTGCTCAGTGTATCCAGAATTTTGTTTCTTTAAAATTAATCAAAATCCATCTCGATCTACAATGTGAACGGCATTGGAGCGACAAGGCTAAAGGGTGATATGGAGCTCATGAAGTGCAGATTATGGGTTTACAAAATTGCTGGAGAAACTCAGCGGGTGCAGCAGCATCTATGGAGCGAAGGAAAGAGGCAACGTTTCGGCCCGAAACGTTGCCTCTTTCCTTCGCTCCATAGATGCTGCCGCACCCGCTGAGTTTCTCCAGCAATTTTGTCTCCCTTCGATTCTCCAGCATCTGCAGTTCCTTCTTGAACAGATTATGGGTTTGATCAGTTGGGTGTGTAAAGGCAATCCAAATTCCATTTGTAGTTTACCAGGGTGCATAAGTAGTTCAGTGGGGATTTGAGCAAATTCTGAATGACTTTAAATTTTGAATTATTTGTTGAAAAAGTCAAGGATAGGGTGGCAATAGCACAAAAACTGGTTCCAAATAAAAGCAAGGGTTTCTTGCTTTTATTTTGAGTTAATTCTCTCAAAATTAAAGTAAGTGGCCAAAGTAATGGATTAAAATAAGTAAATTTGAAATTCAACCTTGATCAAATAGAATAGTGAAATACAACTGATATGAAGAAAGCGGGACAAAGTGCAATTATTTTGGCAAAGACTGATTTTGATGGCCTTGTTCTTCCCAAAGGAAATCCTGTCTCACCCATAAATTGTCAGACAAGCAGTCTGCTTGAACAGATATTAATGTAGCATATTGTTAAGACAGAGGGTGGGTTGTACCCCAATGTACGTCTGAAAGCTGATCTCGTTTCTGAACATGACCACACAGAAAGCGTGGTGAAAGTCTTAACCTGGGGAAATTCCAGAAGTGAAATCTCAGCTATGCTGGAGAGGGAGGTGCTCAAACACTAATTATTTGAATTACATAGTCAAACCGCACGGGGTGGAAAAAGAGATACCATCTCAATTAAAATGGAATCAGCGCCTTCTCATTGGGCCCCTGGACACTAAACAAAATAGAGCCAGCCTCAAGATTCCTCCCAAAGCTGTAACCACAGGCACTTCAGAAACAGAACTCAACCTACCCACAATTATAGCGTCACCAATAACCAACAAGGTCATGGTTTATGGCAGATATTGATGCGTTCGATCCTGTTAAATTACGATTATGGGATCCTGTTACATCTTCCAAAGCAACTTGAAATAATATCAAACAGTACAGAAACGGGTGCTTCGGCCCACAATGTTTGTGACGAACATGATGCCAAGTTAAACTGATCTCATCTGGCTATATACGATGCATATCCCTCGACTCCCTGAAGTTCCATAAGCCTATCTAAAACCCTCTTAAATGCCACCATCGAATTAGCCTCCACCACCACCCCAGGCGCCCACTGCTTACTCTGCGTGTTAAAAAAATAAATTTAAAAAAAAAACTTGCCCCGCACATCTCCATTAAACTATCTACGCTAAATTGGACTCCTCTATATTGGATGTTAAATTTAAGGGTTGGATTCGTTTGCTGGCATGGGTTTTTTAATTTGCCTCATTAGCAGGCAGGATGGTGCAATGAGTTGGCATAACGTTCTATTAGTGGTGCTTCATTTCTACGCCCCGGTTTTAAAGTAAGCCTGGAAAGCAGGTCGAGAATTTCAGTGTTGATTTATGTTACACATGAAAGGAGTTAGCTTCAGCACAATGCTCGGTGGGTTCGGATTTACAGAAAGCCAACTTTGTTAATTCAAAATGTCAATCTTACAAGGTCCAGAAGGATCGTACATGGAAAAGTGGACACTGATGCAAGAGGCTAGTCTATCAAAAGCTGGGATCAAAGCTCAAGGCAAAAATAAAACTAAATAAAGCTAAACTGACTGACCCAAGCTTGCTGGACACTGTTACAAAACACAAATAAGTAGGAAATGTTTAATTTAGAAGTGACACACCTCCCTCATGTTTACTCCAGGAAAAGTTGAGGAAACAAACATACTGACATTTAACATTTTAGGTAGACAAAAATGCTGGAGAAACTCAGCGGGTAATGGAGCAAAGGAATAGGCGACATGGAAACTGGCACAGACTCGGTGGGACGAAGGGCCTGTATCCGCACTGATTCTCCCAATTAAACCAAACTAAGAAAAATGCAGGGATCAACATCAACCACCATACATGGGATTGGAGTATCCTTCTCAAATGTGGCTTTCCTCCATAACTAATCTTAATCATGTCCTTGTTATATAATGGCAATATGTCACAACAGACCCAATCTCTGTGGAGACTATTAACTTTAAGGTTGGTGCTGCCTGCTGACTACATCAGGATCTGCAACCTACAGAATCCTAAATACAAAAACATTCAACGAGAATGTACCAAAAGATCCCTCGCCCCATCAACTGTAAAACATATGCCCAACTCTCATTATTAACAACATTATGTACACCTTGCGTGTCTGCTCAATTCGTGGAACTATAAAATAAAATAAAATTCCATCTTCAAGCTGGTCTGAAAATTCTTACTTTGTCATTTACAAAAGCATCAGGGAGGTTACAGAGCAAAGCAAATATTCACCCAACCATAATGGTTCACATACGGCAGCAACCACAACCTTCAATACATTTACCAGTGCCTTTCCTGAAATAATTCAAAGAAAAAAGTATTTTCAAAAGATGTTATACATCAGTTAAATGCCAGTGGTCGTTAAAATGAGTGCTTGGAGTAACAGCACATTACATAATTTTTAACAATCACAGTTTTTGTAAAAATATTCAACCGCAAAAATGCCGTGCCCCTTCACTGATGGATTCGGAACTATGTTCATTACTGCGAAATATGTATTAGTAGAACCCTGCAATCTCAGTTAAGTGAGAAACGATACAGATTCTGGGCATTCCACTCTCAGTCTGCGCTGATCACCAAGCATCCATTTTGAAACAGTCCACCCATTTTATTTACCATATTTTCATCAACTTTCACTGTGGACTCCCCTTTCCCATCTCACCACCGCACATGCACTCTGCCAATGATGCAAACTGTACAGAGATATCAGTGGCGGGCAAGAGCCAAGGGGAAAAATTCTTAATTCGCAATATTCTCCCACATGGAAGTCTCAACAGCAAGCTATGAAAACATTCTGACCTTTGCACTTCTCAAAATAAACCAGGGAGGAGTTGAGGGTTGTAGAAACAAGCAACTGCAGATACTGATTTACACAAAAGGACACAAAGTGCTGGAGTAACCCAGTGGGTCAGGCATGAGCTCTGGAGAACATGGATAGCTGACGTTTCGGATCAGGATCCTTCAGATTGAATTACTTCACGGATGACACCACGGTGGTGGGGCTCATCTCTGGGGGGGGATGAGTACGCCTACAGGGATGAGGTGAAGCAGCTGACAGTGTGGTGTGGAGAGAATAACCTGCTCCTCAACACCTCAAAGACCAAGGAGCTCATAATAGACTACAGGAAGAAGAAAACGGACATTACACCATTAATCATCAGAGGGGACTGTGTGGAGAGGGTGGCGGATTTCCGCTTCCTGGGAATCCACATTGAGGAGGACCTGACATGGAGCGTGAACACCTCTGCGCTGCTGAAAAAGGTCCAGCAGAGACTGCACTTCCTGAGGGTGCTCAGGAAGAACAACATCAGAGACTGCTGCTGTCCCTTTATCGGTGCTCCAGAGTATCCTAACATACTGTGTATGTGTGTGGTACACCAGCTGCACAGCGGCTAAGAGGAAAGCGCTCCAGAGGGCTATTGACAACGCCCAGAAGATTGTCGGCTGCCCTCTCCTCACCTTGGAGGACCTACACAGTTCCCACTATCTCAAGAAATCCCAGAACATTATAAATGACATTTCCCACCCCGGACACTCCCTGTTTGAACTGTTGCCGTCAGGCAGACGGTACAGATCAATGAGGACAAGGACAAACAGACTCAAACACAGTTTTTATCCCACAGCAATAACTACACTTAATATAGCCACCAAATGAGCGCAGGTGCGCTACATACCAAAGGGATTGTGCAATTGACAGAAGAATGTATGGTTGTGTGTTTATGCTTGTTTTTTTCATGTAATTTATTTTAGTTGTTTATTTCAGATATTCTCTTTTACGTATCGTTAGCTTTTAGATAATGTGTGAATGGTGCACTGACTGGTTGGCATTTTTAATTTTGTTGTACATGTTTACATGTTATAATGACAATAAAGAACCTATCCTATCCAAATGAGGGTTCCGGCATTTAGTAAGTTAGCATAGATGACTGATCCTACACTGGTTGATACAACTGAACAATATACATTGCCATGTAACAAGCAATGCATAAATAAAGCATTAAAAAAAATCTCTCCTCTGCTTCATCCTGCACCTTCAGGGAATTGGATAATTGCTGCTTCTTAATTTTCATATTCCCTCTACGTCTGAAAAACAATACAGTTCAATTGCAAACCTTCAAGGAATCAATCTTAGCAGATCTGGAGGGAATTGCTTTGAAATAATAACATCTGTCTAGTGAGGTGATAGCACTAGACTATCAGTAAAAAGTACAGACTACAAAAGCGCTAACTGTGATGAGTTATTTTTGAGATACAGCATGGAAACAGTCCCTTTGGCCCACCGAGTCCACACTGAATAGAGAATGCCATACACGAGCATTATCCTACACACTGGGAACAATTTACAATTTGTTTTAACCAAAGCCAATTAACCTACAAACCTGTACGTCTTTGGAGTGTGGGAGGAAACTGGAGCACCCGGAAAAACCCACGTGGTCACAGGGAAAACGTACAAACTCCATACAAGACAGCACCTGCAGGCAGGGTGGAAGCTGGGTCTCTGGTGCTGTATGTAAGGCACCAACTCCAAAGCTGTGCCACCGTGCCACCCAAATCTGATAATGCCAACATGCCAGATTTATTATTTTCAGCTGTGCGATGGATGCCAATGATCCCATTCGCAGAGTTGAAATTAATGACTGTTCTGACCCGGATTTTCCTCTCCAAATCTATTCAAATAAATGTGAAGAAATTAAAGGATTGCAGCCAATTGCCAATGAATGTAATTCAAAGATATGCTTAATGTAACCAGCCCTGTTGCTGTCCTCCAGACTCCCGCAGCATGAGGAAAACGCTGTACTAAGCTTTGCAATTCACCCAAATACAAAGATGAAAGCATGTCCCAAGAAAGAAACAAACCCTGAACTGTTGAGAGTAGGGAAGCTGGAATCACTCAAGGTCATGATTTGAACTTGAAAACTGTGGCTGCCAGTTCATCCCTCGATCTCAGTGGCTATTTGGCTGCCTTACAAGAATTGCAATCGCCTCTCATAACTTCTCTGCGAAAAGAACAAATAGTTCAGACAAAACACTTCAAGATTCTTGTTGCACAATAGTTATCATTCAACCTAGAACACTACTCCAAATTGAATTCCAGAGCCGACATCTATACTGTGGTTTGGCTGAAGCACGCAGGAAATTAAAGCTTTCAATATCTGTCGATCTAATCATTTCTGTACCAGTGCGTCTTGAGAAAGTAGAAATCTTTGTAGCCTGATTGCCTGTTTATTTACATACTGCAGTCCATCTCCGAAGCAAAGAGTCATGTAAACAGCAGTGTTTATAGATGGAGTGAATGATTTAACTTGACCAAAAGTATGAGCTTCCTGTGGGATTGTCTCCAAAAAACAGCTGGCATGAATAATTTACATTCACTAGACATTTTTAGTGGGATCATAAAATGTCACAAGTGGGCATTATTCTTAAGGAATTTCTGCCAATCAGGTTTTTGCACCAAAATCAATTTTTGAAAAAAAATCTAGATGAAAATTCTTTCGTCACAAGATTACTTGGCATTTTACAGAGGCCATGGAAACATTATTATAGCTTAGTGCCATCACATTGTGTTTCAAGGCAAATCTAGTCAAAGTCATGAAACAGAACATTAAGGGTCACTTGCTTTAGCTTATTTGCATTCCACTCAATACGTGTATCATTGAAATCTATCAACAGAGCCGTGCAAAAGTCACAGTACAATTTTTTTTACCCTCTCCCAGGTTGAGCAGCAGGATTAGATCATGCAAAGGATTGCTGTCTTCACAATGAGGGGCAAAATGTGAAATATGAAAACATGAGATTTACATAGCAAGTGGCACATTGAAAGACTGATTCAGTGGAATTTGTGCAATGGGACGGGCAAGGATAAAGTGACAAGTACAACCAATTGAAGATATACAAATAGTTTTTATAAAGTTGATATTTTATAAAGTTTGTAAAATGTATTTTAGGATATTATGGCAGATAAATACAACTATAGTTGAACCCCACATATTTTCTCCTCCCCCCCACTCACTCCTGAGTGTGACAGATTTTGGACTCTGTACTCAAAGTATAAAAATAAGTTGGCAGGGATCAGAGTTGTTAAAAAACTGCATATGGTGGAGTCGCTTTATTGCTGCTTTTACAAAATTAGCATGAAATATTTACAAATATGTGCATTTTCAGTTTTGCTTCACACTAATGGCAAGAATAATTTTGTTTTTTTTAAAATCAATTCTACTCATGGGGATTTTCAGCATGTTTTGATATTTTAAATTAACGATTGCAATCCCTAAAGATTGGAAGATACAAATACAATTTTCAGACCCAGGGTGAAGAAACGAAGGGTTTGTAGTTACCTAAGATTGGAGAATTCAATGCTCATACTGCTAGGTTTCCATATAGGGAATAGCACCCTGGAGACACCCATGATCAAAGGGAGTCTAAGAAGGAAAAACCACCCAAGCGAAACATGAGGTGTTGATGTGCCCTCACTGTGGCAATGGACGAGACCCATGATAGTGGAAACAGGAGATAAAATGGTTAGCAACTGGGAGATCCCATTGGTCTCGTCAGATCGAGCGCAAGTACTCATGACAACGAAGATTAACCAACCACTATAGGACACTGGATGGTGATGAGAAATATATTCCCCCATCCCTATTGTAGGGAGAACACTATTCCTCCACAGTTGTACAAATTCAGCACAAAGCGGTTTTGCCTAGGAGGCCATCTTGCTCTTAATACACGCAGGGGACTAGCAGTTGAAGGCATGGAAGAACAGCAGACATATTTTTGAATATGCTTATGAAAGAGTTGTATGTGCAGCTTCATGGATCAATACACGCAGAGCTCATTTCCAGAAGAATTCTGACTTCCAATTTCACAGCTGTCATTCAAGCTTAAAGTCAACAATTGAAAACAGCAGAAGGAACTGATTTACCTGACATAATCAAAGATGAATTCAGTAGATTATAGGGAAAACCCCAAGCACAGGTTTTATACTGGAGAACCATTTCGATTCTCATAATGAAAGCTATGTCTTCATCTAGCAGCAAGCTATTGTATTATTCTGCTACCACAGCAACAGATTGTCTGGCAGAGTAAAAAAAAAATTGAAGGACGTTTTCAAAGTCTGGGATCCTCTGGAGATGGTGACAAAGTTACATTTTAGTATGCAACATGCTCAACAAATCTTGATAGTCTCTGGCCTATAGTGTCTCAAAAGCAGAAGGAAAAACACAGATTCGTAGAGAATCTCAAGCATAAAACATTGGAGGAAAAAAACAATTGTCTTGTTACAGAAATTTGCTTCTCCCAATGAAAATGTATAATATCTCTAAAATGCATAAATGCAAGCCAAGGAGAGATGGTCAATCAAATATAGCTCTTGGTTTTAAAATTACTGTACAACATGTGAAAACATCTGCATAATATGGCTCTCCAGAAGTAGTATGAAGGTGGCAATACTGTGAACAGGATTGCTCACAGCAGCCAGTGACAAGGGTTTAATGCTGATCTTTGGTGTCAACATGGACTTTGGACATCCTCCCTGTGATCAAATGAATTTTATCTGAGTGCTCCAGTTTATGCTCATCTCAAATATGTAGTGGTAGGTAGAAGAAGGGTTTCGGCCCGAAACGTTGCCTATTTCCTTCGCTCCATAGATGCTGCTGCACCCGCTGCGTTTCTCCAGCACTTTTGTCTACCTAAGACAATTAGCTATTCTAAATTACCCCTCAAAGGTAGATGGGAGGAGAATCAGAGGGAAATTAATGACCTCCAAGAGAGAATGGGTTGCAGAGGGAATAGGACTAATGGGATTGCTTCGTGAGCTGGGGTTGACTCAATGGTCTACGAGATCGAACAAAATACAAGATCTTGTCTGCAGTGTACAGGAATTCTGATTTAGTAAAGATTTGACCAAGTTTGTTGAAACTGAGGCGGCAGTAATACTGTCACGCCATTGCAAAGATACCGGTCTACGTAAGGCTTTGTAACAGCAAAAGAAAGCTTTGTGGAGAGGGGTCACTGCTTTAACTTCATTCCACATGCTTCTTAGTTGGAAGAAATCTGCTTTCAAAACAGGAAGCACTTGTATGCAAAAGGTCTGGAAATAACACAATGCAATTTTATGATTGATAAAATTGAAGAGAAATTGTTCCTTATCAACTAAAAATGTATAACATTCCTGCAGCGCTGCTAGTTTACAGAAGTATAATATTTAGGAACATCCAATCAAAGACTAGATCAGCATTGCTGTGCAACTGGAATGTAAATCAGGTCCACATTCCTCAATTTCATAACAAGATCATATATCAGTGGAACAAAGTCTAATATTTTTTAGCCTTTGGACTATAATGATAACTTTACTAAAAAGCATTTAAAATGCAATAACCAATAAATTCAAACTAGCCCATCGTGATTAATTAACTTTAGCCACTAAAGAGAATGCGGGGAATTTTTCAGGGTTATTATTACAGTGTTGCTCCAAGGTTCAAGTGGAGAGTACAGGAAAACACACCCAGAAGTGGGCGGCTCGATGGTGCTGGGGTAGAGCTACTGCCTTACAGCGCCCAAGACCTGGGTTAGATCCTGACTACGGGTGCTTGTCTCTACATAGTTTGTACGTTCTCCCCGTGACCGGCATGGGTTTTCTCCCACACTCCAAAGATGTAGGTTAATTGGTTTGGTAAAAAAATGTTAAATTGTTCCTAGTGTGTGTAGGGTAGTGTTAGTGTGTGGGGATTGCAGGTCGGCACAGACTCGGTGGGCCGAATGGCCTGGTTCCACGCAATATCTCTAAACTAGTTAAATGCTAATGTCAACACCACAACACAACTGAAAACCTGGGGGGGGGGGGGGGGGGGGGGGAGTGTTCTACATTGTTAAAAAAGCATGTTTTGAGATAGAATAATTTACATCGAGGAACATCGAGGAACATCGAGGTTGACTTTTCAACTTTATGCATAAATTTCCCTCCCTTTCAATTTGGACATTTTGCAGTACCCATTGCACTTACAAGGGAATGCATCATTCACTGGTGTCTACAAATTGGATTGGTTGTTTTCACTAAATGGTGATCGCTGTAAGAATATATAAAATTCGACTTCTTAAGCAATACATTTCGATGTTGTGCAAATTCATTTCTGACACTCATTGTAAATGCCCAATTTTATACAGCATCATTGCATCTTGGATTTGCATGCATCAAAACCTGCTTGACAGAAGTCATATTTTCAAGAACAGTATCAATAGTGAACGTTTTGGGTCGAGATCTTTCTTCTTGACCCAAAACGTCACCCATTCCTTTTCTCCAGAGATACTGCCTGTCCTGCTGAGTTACTCCAGCATTTTGCACCTTTCGTCGGTGTAAAGCAGCATCAGCATTTCAATCAAATCTTAAAGGTATACTGCAGAAATATGTGCTATGGCGAGTTGAACAGATAATCAGTGGGGAGGAGGAAGTGGTATTCAGCAACATGCCTGCTGAGGAATAGGAATAGGAAGAAAGAATCACTGTTAAAACTGAACTTTCAGATTACTCTACTTGAGAAAATCCCGGTGTAAAAACGGATCCATATCAACTAAAAATCACCAGCACTTCTTAAAGATCACACACACCTCAAAACCTAACAATGCACCACTCTTGTGTGGATTTTGCCTTTTAAAACAGAGGGACTCACTGCCTATCTTAATAATACATACATTCATGGTAGACCCATTCTCTGATGCAAATGATTATGAGCAGCCACACTGTTATGGGGAGGAGTTCCATAAAGGCAAAATGGAAATCTCATTCAAATTTTGGGAAAGAATTTGTTGATTCCATTCTGGTTCCACACAATCTACCCTTGGAATATAAAGCTCCAAACATAATTTCAATGGTAAAATTGTAATACAACTGAGGAACATTATCTCCTTAATTACTAGAAATTATTTTAAATACTTTCCCCCCGATTATTCAATAGGTTTTCCTACCCCAACAGAAAACCAAGCTGTTCAGAATAACTTGCATATTATAGTACTTAGTTTAACTAATCAAAGGTTGACAAAATCATGGGCGGAAAAGATCAGGTAGATGCACAGTCTCTTGCCCAGATGAGGGGAATCAAGGACCAGAGGACATGGGTTGAAGGTGAAGGGGAAAAGATTTAATAGGAATCTGAGGGGTAACTTTTTCACACAAAGGGTAGTGGATGTATGTAACAAGCTGCCAGAGGAGGTAGTTGAGGCTGGGACTATTCCATCATTTAAGAAATAGTTAGACAGGTACATGGATAGGACAGGTTTGGAGGGATATGGGCCAAGCGCAGGCAGGTGAGACTAGTGTAGCTGGGACATTGTTGGCCAGTGTGGGCAAGTTGGGTCAAAGCGCCCGTTTCCACACTGTATCACACTCTATGATAAGGAATCCTTTAATTGGTTTATATAATTATGGAAGTAATTATATAATTATGGTTCATATAATTATGGTCTGAAGGATCTCGACCCGAAAGGTCACCCATTCCTTTTCACTAGAGATGCTGCCTGTCCCGCTGAGTTACTCAGGGGGACAGATGGGACGACAGATGGCACAATGGGCTAAGTGTTCGGCTGGCAACCGGAAGGTAGCCGGTTCGAATCCCGCTTGGAGTGCATACTGTCGTTGTGTCTTTGGGCAAGACACTTCACCCACCTTTGCCTGTGTGTGAATGTGTGTGAATGTGTGTGAGTGATTGGTGGTGGTCGGAGGGGCCGTAGGCGAAGATTGGCAGCCACGCTTCCGTCAGTCTGCCCCAGGGCAGCTGTGGCTACAGAAGTAGCTTACCACCACCGAGTGTGACTGAGGAGTGAATGAATAATGCGATGTAAAGCGCCTTGAGTATTAGAAAGGCGCTATATAAATCCCATCCATTATTATTATTATTATTATTATTATTACTCCAGCATTTTATATCGGACTTCGATTTAAACCTGCATCCACAGTTCTTTCCTACACCTGGAGGTAAGCATCATCTCTCTGCCACTAATATTTGCTTGAAAGAACATTGCACAGCAAGTCAAAAGCTATAACCATGTCAAATGTTGTTAATCGAATGACCAATCTGCATTCAATCATCGTGTTGGTCGGAAATAAATTCAACATTGTACAACACCTAATTTTTCCAATGATTCCCCTTTTTTGGCTCCAGACAGTGAATCTATAATTGATACATTTATTACCAAAGGACACAATACTGTTACAGCGTATTAGTTCCCACAGCATAATCAACTCTAACTTATGTCAAGATAAACCCACAGAACGATTTTTCAACTTCCACCAGGGATACTTTCCAATGTATCCATGTGGTCCAGCAGTGCAAACATTTATAAGGATCAGTTCAGTGAAGTTTGCTTCAGACATGTCAAGATTATTGCCCTTGAGTGATTTTGAAATGCTCCTTATTTATATGTTTAAGACCCAAACTGGAAACTGCACATATAAAACAAGATTCCTATGCTTATATCAAAGATAGACACAAAATGCTGGAGTAACTCAACGAGACAGACAGTATATCTGGGTAGAAGGGTGATGTTTTGGGTTGAGAACCTTCAGACAGGAGAAATCTGAAGTACGAACAGTCAGAAGAGGGGTCTCGACCCAAAATGCCACCCATTCCTTCTTTCTAAGATTCCCAAGCTTCTGTTTTTGAAAAGTGAGTTTTTCTTTTACAAAATCCATCTGCCATTTACCTTCGTTATGGGAGTTTCAGTCGGATAATGATTGAAAAAGGTACAAAAAGTACATTCTTAGGTTGGGTGTTATAGCTTAACCCACTGCTTAAAGTGGCAAGAAAATGAGAGTTACTGGAGGAACTCAGCAGGTAAGGCAGCAAGACAACAGGAAATGGGCAGTCGGGTTTCAGATCTAGACTGAAAAGAGTGGAAGTAATCAGTATAAAGAGACGGGGAGGTGTTCGGGGGCAAAAGCTAGTAAACTGCTGCATATAGGTGAGGAAGGATTGATTGCCTGGTAATATTCAGGTGGTGGAGAAAGATGACTGAGGCTGTTCGGCTATAAGTGGAGAACAAAAGACTACACAATCTGGAAAGTGACTGAAAAGGAAGATAAAGTGAAATTGAAAGCAATAGGGGCAAAGAGTCTAGCTGGGGGTAAAGGGGATCCAGTGGGTGGTTGGGAGTTGGGAAAGTGAAGACGAGGGTGCGAGAGGATGCATTTTATTTTTAGTTGCATCAATGCAAGGGATTCAAGTTATGAATTAAAGTCACATAACATACTTTGAAAATAGTACACCACATCCCAAGATCAAATTACACATGCATATTTAAAAAGTAGCAAAGTGATCATCAGATACCAAAAACGAATATTACAACATTGCAGCTTCTAACAATGTATGCATTTAAATCCATCTGTCATTTCTGTGCTACTTTGGGGTACTATGAATATAGATTGGAATTTAACATGTTACCTCATTTAGGTTAGTTGTTTTGACTGCCTTTAGTTTTCCAGCATCATTTCCAAAACAAAGTATGAGACTGCCAAGCCCCACCAAGCAGCCACCATCCAAATTCTCGGTGATTTAAACCAGAACAGGCTTTTATGAGATGCATATCACGTTTACTGCCTCTTCAAAATAGTCATTTGCCAAATGTGGTCTTAATATCATAAAGTTTGTCATAAATGGTTTACAGTACAATTATCAAAAACATCAGTCTTTATATTTCCCTTTTCAGCCATAGTGTAGTGCTACAGGGAATGTAGAAATGTTTAGTAGCATAAATCATCGTATAAATCAGAATTATTTTATTGATCAGAATTTGACCCAAATTCATTTCACGACCTAGGGGTATAATATTAAGACTATTTAAATCATTGTGTGTTAGTGAGTGCAAGAGGTCTGTAAATCACAAACACAAAGGGGACAAGTGACTTATAGGCTCCACTGGACTATTTAAAGAACCCTTATGAAAAAAAATGTCACCACAGATACTGTCAATAATACTCAGGAATTATTAGCAATACACCCCGAACTGTCATGCAATATGTGTCAAGCCATAAATGCCTCAAGTTAGATTGACTAATGTTATGACCTTAACTGATATGTAATTCCAAATGCAACTTGTAAGGGAGTAGGGTGTTTGTGAGCAGTGGCAATATACAGAAAACTAGATCATAGGTTTGAGATACAACTGCAATCTTTTGTCAATATCTCATAGGCATGCCGGCAACTTTAATTTTAGTGGAATTGCATCACCAAACATTCATACTGCTGGATTCACCAAAATAGTTTACAGGGAGTGGCACTTTTCATTTCCTTTTATCTGCACTGGAACGGCTGTTATCCATTAGTGACGCGGTCCAACTTTTAATTGCCTGCTCCCCTCCCTCACGTGCCAGCTGGACTTGGACTTGGCCACGTGGCATCAGGTAATTATGCAGTCACTGTGGCCCTTCTTCCTGTTTTGTTTAAAAATAGCTGTTAAGTGTTGCCCTTTTTAATAAGTTGACTCTAACTGGAGTGAAGCATTTTAAGAAATACCCAATTCAAAGGGAACTCAAAAATTAAATAGCAAATGAAAATCAATACAAGTTCCCTTTCCAACCACAAACAACCAGAGAAAGTACAAAGTTTACATTTTTATTAAAACCGTACCACAACTTGATCCAGCCAATGCTCTAAATTTTGCATGCAGCAAGTTCAATTCCATCAAGAAACTGAACACCTATTCTAATATTACAGGCATTGTGGAAAAAAAATTCTACTGGAAACATGACTTAGTCCATGTTGCTATAACGAGAATATCTTTATGCCAAGAGCATTCTTGTTAACACCACAAAAACTCCACATCTACAAGGTTTCAATGACATTTACACATGCTAGCTAGAAACCTGCCAGAGCTGAGAGGCCATAATGCTCAGGCTGAAACCCAATGTGTGTTTCAGCATCTTGAGAGGATAGCAGTCTGAAGGGCCCCAACCTGAAATTTTGCCTATACACGTCCTCCAGAAATGCTGCCTAACCCACTGAGTTACTCCAGCACTGCGTTCTATGCAAGTTTATAATATCTGCTGTTCCTCACAATGGCAAAATACGCCACCTCTGAAAGAAAATAACCCTATTGTGCCTCACTCAATGGCTCAGTTCATGGACGATAGCATAGATGGCTTTACGCCATTGAGATGCAACAATAACTTTCAGATTGCAATATTTAACTATACTGTCTAAACTTTGTTTAGTCACTCCGTCAAAATAAAAGCTTTCAAAAATAATACTTAAAAGTAGGTAATTTAAAATAACTAAACAGGTAATAATGATATCAAACTGCGATGACTGAACACGTTGCTGAATTAACAACGAACCATCTTTTGAGAACGACCGAAAAAGATGAAAATGAAGAGAAATCGAGTCAAATAGCGCTCCCCTAGAGTCAAATTACACAGGTTATGCAAATTGTAAAGAGATTTCCCTCCTAATCCAGCACTTCCTGCATCAAACTATAGTTAGATCAAATTTCATTCCCATTTCTCAATTTGTTACCATGTGATGTCCCAAAAAACAAAAATGGACAGAGTGGAACCACGCATACACTTTGAGGACATGTGCACAGACAGGGCTTGATATGCCATTTTCAAAATTATGTACATGCAATAATTAACCCCAAAAAAAATGGTCAGAAAGAAATGCATGACAAAGGAGAGAATATATATAATGACGGATACCAGGTTTCTGGAACTGGATTTTCCAGGACCAGGCTGTTTTTTATGCTTCATTCTCCTGTAATATTACATCAGAAAAGGATCAGATGACTGGGAAAATTCCTAAAGGGAAACTTTAGGAATTTGTCTTTCAAATTCTTTACCTCCTTGTTCATCTTCACAGGTTGTAGGTAAGGAAGAACAATTGCCAAATCCTTTTAAATATCTAAACCTCAAAAACTATTCAGGAGACTCATCGTTTGACTGTAAAGAGTAAATCTGAAAGTTTTCCCTGTAAATTCTGCCAATATTTCTAGGCCCACACATTGTCTGTTGGAACATCATCGTTCAAGCAGAAAGCTGGTGGCCTCAAACTAATGCAGTCCTTCTGGAAAGGTATTCCCACAATGACAATAGTTTAGTTTATTGTCACGTGTACTGAGGTACAGTGAAAAGCCTTTGGTGCGTGCTAACCAGTCAGTGTAAAGACAATGGTACACAAAATTGCTGGGGAAACTCAGCGGGTGCAGCAGCATCTATGGAGCGAAGGAAACAGGCGACGTTTCGGGCCGAAACCCTTCTTCAGACTGAAGGAAAGACAATACCTGATTACAATCAAGCCATTACAGTATAAAGATACATAAGGCAGACAAAATGCTGGAGTAACTCAGCGGGACAGACAATATCTCTGGAGAGAAGGAATGGGTGATGTTTCGGATTGAGACTCTTCTTCTGACATGATAAAGCACCCTCAAACTACCCCCCCCCTCCCCCCTCCCCTCCGCTTGTCACCACTGGATCACCCCCTCTGGTGGATGGTCTGCCGGTGGAACAAGGTACGCCCAGAGATGCCATGAAGGCATCTGCCGCGTTTCTGGAGCATTCTGCGAGGACTACCATGTCAAAATGTTACTCGACAAATTTGTGGGATAGTGCCAATTTGTACAATTGAAAGGACAACTAGGTGCGGTATTTTACTACACCCAAATTCAGGTGTAAAGACAATTTCGGATGGCCATTAATTAACAAAATAATATGTGGCGAGGTGTGGATTGGCATCGAGTGCGATTGCTTAACAAGAGCGACAATTCCCTGCAGAGAGACGATGAAAAACAATACATTGGGAAACACTGCCTGGGAGCAATCTCAGATATTGCCAGTTTATTATTGCTGGCATGAAGTGCATTATAAAACACCGCTTTCCCCAACCCAGCATATCTATCCAGTACCAGAAGAGATCCACTAACACAGATTTACAAAACAGATGAAACAGCAGTACTTGAGGAACTTTCATTTCAAACTCTCTTTTATAACATTGAAAAGTTGAACCGAAATACTTGATCAAAGGTTTAAGAAAGAACTGCAGATGGTGGAAACATCGATGGTAGACAAAAATGCTGGAAAAACTCAGCGGGTGAGGTAGCATCTCTGGAGAGAAGGAATGGGCGACGTTTCGTGTCGAGACCCGAAACGTCGCCTATCCCTTCTCTCCATAGATGCTGCCTCACCCGCCGAGTTTCTCCAGCATTTTTGTCCACTTGATCAAAGGAATGTCTTAATTCTCCATCACCTGCATGAATCACAACAACTAACAAAAAGCCACACAAATCACCCGAGCTACATTTAATTAAAAAATATAAACACAATGCACAACAAGAAATATTTAAATTGTAAAGGAATTTAGTTTGTGAACAATACATTCAGAGAATTGAGAAGTGCCGAGACTTCCCCTTGACAACCAATGATTGTGTTCAAGCCTTGATGCCATTATATATATTTTTAAATCACCTAAGTCGTCACTACTTTTAAACAGAAATGGTGAAGTGCAAATGCAATCACATCTGAAATTAACGGTGTATCAAGGTAGAAATGCATAAAATTCTTACTACACATACTGGTAAATTAATTTGTCCAATTGCAGAGTTCTTTTAACTTGTAGCCACATATGGGGATACAATTTAAATAATACAATTGGAGAGAAAAATCCTGTATATATCTGTCATGTATGAATAATTTGTGACAAGATCACAAAAAGCATACTACAAAATGAAAACACCGTTCATTGCTAAAAGCATTTACAATCCTTAAATTGTAATGGTGCCATTTAAAAAAAAAAATTAATTAATTAATTTATTTATTTTAAAGTATTTCAAACCAACACTAACCACAATCTTCACACATTCATAAACAGCCCGAAGAGTTCATTCCTCCACAGAAATATAACAGAAGACAAACTTACAATGGTAGCGAAGCACTTTTTTCCATTGCTATTTTTCTAAAAACTGAAAACAAGACAGCATTCTGAGAAATGAATGGTTATTTTCCAATAAGAATTTTAACTGAAGGAAAATATTCTCTTGCCAACGTCCCTGGTGGTTGGGTTGGCCGTATATAAAAGAGCTCTAAACTTGGCGCACAGTCTTGCTTTCAATCCATGATCAGTTTCAGTCCATTGTGGTTGGAAATATCATCGCTGGAGCTGAAAAATGAAACCAGGATTCCAGCTGCCCAAAGTATAGGAAGAGTGCAGGAAAATAGCTCTGCAATTGATGAACCATAATTACTTTGCATGGTAGAAAGGGCCAAATGGCCTGCGCCTGCCCTGATTTTTCCTCGCTTTCATTCAAATACACATGCTGGAAAGCTCATATGCATTATAACAAAGTGGGGAACTATGCAGTCCATCTGGTTCACATCAAGCAGAGGAATCAGATCAGAAATATTCCTAAAATAGACATAAAAAGCTGGAGTAACTCAGCGGGTCAGGCAGCATCTCCGGAGGAAATGAATAGATAACTTTTCAGGTCGAGGTCCTTCTTCAGACAGAATCAGGGGAGAGGGAAACGAGAGATATGAAAAGGTACATACAACAAATGAATGAGAGATAGGCAAAAGGATAAATCAAAGCCAGCAATGATGATCAAGGAAAGGTGGAATCCACAATGATCCATTGTCTGCGGGATCAACAATATTCTTGTTCTTCCCTCTCTTCCTGAAACTTACTCTCTCACACGCCTATCAATTGGCATCTGTCACTTGCCTACACTGAGATAGCTTACACAGGACAATTAACCTACCAGCGCATGGGATGTAGAAGGAAGCAGGAGCACATAGCAGAAACCGTTGTTCTCAAGGAGAATATGCAAACCCCACCCAGATAGCATCCAATGACAAGATCAAAGCCAGAGCCCTGAAGTCGAGGCAGCACCAATAACTTATGAAGCTCCAATTGGGAATGGAGATGGATAGGATAGGATTTGTTAATGATAAGGTTCCTCAATGATAACCTTGTTAAAATGGGGGAAATTGGAGATGCCACCATAGAGCATTTGCAGGGCCACAACCAAAGCAAATCTATCCCTTCCTTCAGTGCAGGAGAGAGCAAGCCAAAACCCAAGTCATCATCAACAAAAGCAATACCTGGAGCTGAACAACTGCAAAGAGAATTTAGAAGATTAAAACTGTCCTATGAAAGTGTTAAATGTGCAGGCTGCAATCACACCACTCGTATTTCAACCCCTTTCAAAGCTGGTCAGGGCATGAGCATGTCCAGACAGCAAACCAAAAGGCTGAAAATAATCTATAGTATGCAACCATTTTTATTTTAATTGTCCTAACTCCAGTAAAAGATAGCAGTAATAACTTCCCAAGTTCTGCCACCATAATGTGGGGAGAAACGAAAAGCATTTTTCCTCAAAGAGAAAATATGCGGTGAAGCAGTCTGCTCATGAACGTGGAACAAAGAGTCACTGCAATATGTAATCATTTCTGGATTGGGTCCTGGTTATTCCCACTGCTACCACTTGCATTCCTCACATCAGGAGAAATTGCAAACACAATCTTTAGTTCCAATTATTTGGATAAAATAACTATAACTAAGTTTTTCTTCCAACAGTTTATTACAAAGAATTTTTACTTACACATTGTTCTACTTCCTATATTTAGAAGGACAATCTTGAGTAAAACAAGAAGCATTTTAAATAAAGGTTGAAAAGGCCACTGACTGCCTTCAAGCTGCTGTTTTAATAGAGAGATTACTTTTAAAAATGTTTACAGAATTTATGGAATAGCTTAACACAGAAATGACAGTAGCTAAATGTGACCCTGCTGTACTAACACCTCATCAAGAGAATAATCTCACAAATAAACACCTCAAATGTCATGATCTTTTACCTGTAACTGGCCAATGCAATTGAGAATAGATTAAGGATAATGTTGCTTCTAATGAAGGTGGACATTCGGTCAAAGAGTTTGAATTTGGACGTGTCTTAAACATACATCCATCTATCCAGTCCCAATACAATATTGGGCATGTTTGGCAACATTTCTTATTGGTACACAAATAGAAGGGGCATATTAAGGTATCCATAATTCTAGAAATGTTATTTTATATTATGTGCCTCACTATTGTGGCATCCTTCCAACAAAAAATTTGCACTTGATAAAAATCTGATTGATCCTTAAATTAAATGCAAAATCAATGCGAAGAGCAGACACTGGTCTGCTGGTAAACTAACATCCATTACAGACCCCCTTATTGCAAACGTATCTGTAGACATACACAAAAAGGATATAGTACGCCGTTGCTTCATTCCACCCTCTCCTTTGATTAGACAGTATATGCGGCCTACATAGAGGGACTGTTACAAACACCCAAGTCTCTCAATTCATCGCTCCTGCTTCATCTATTCTCTCTACTCTTTGCTCTTTTAATAATCTTAGTGCTTCATTATCTCAAAATGATAACTGGTACCCCAGAGATAAGGCCCATGCAAATGACATGCTGAAGTCAGCACCTTGTGAGATGTTCTTTTGGTGCTATGCACATGCAATTCTAACCTTCCTTGAACTCCTCGCATGGACTCAAATTTTGTTTCCATTTGATTTCTGTCTTAACAATGCCTAGATTATTTACCTCAGTAGCCTTTGTTGCAAAGTATCAGCATTGCAAAGGCAAACACACCCCATTATTCATAGATTAACATGACTGACACTTCAACAGCATCTTTACACTTGTCAAGTAATTCCCAAAGGGTATAATCATACCACGACTAAGATAAAGTAACCATTATAATCAGCACTGAAAACATTAGTTAAGATATGAAGACTTTTCATGTTTGAACCACCTTGGTACATCCCATTCATAACAAATCTGATGCTATATCAAAAATTAGACATCACCACTTTCCAAATGCTTTCAATGTAAATAACACAGTTCTTTCACAGTTCTTCAAAAAAACACTTTTATTTCCAAATGGCATTTCATGTGTGAAAATTACACAGCAAAGCTTGCTTGCGAGCTTGAGAATATGCTCACTTCTGCTGTGTAAAACATTTACATTGGTTCACAGAGCAACAGATGTACCAGAAATGTAATCTTACCTGTGGAATCAATGAAGTCTATGCATTTTTCAATGAAGATGGGAATAGGCCTCTCCACAGTCACCACAGAAGTCAGAGGTATTCCAAAATAATTACTTTCCCAAGTACTCTTCGAAATGGAAGGTCGCTGTTTGGTCTTGGGCTTCTGCAGAAGGAACATGCAGAACATTTAATAACACAAATTTCCCATAGCACACTTGTGAGAATAGAGTCTCAGGGCTGGTTAAATTTTCCACAACTTAAATTTTAGCAAGAATATGAATGTTATGCTTGCCCACACTCATGAATTTAATATACACCAGATAGGGGAAGTATGTTTGAAAATAAATAAGTGCACTTTGAAAGATCAAGGTTTTGTATTACACTAAATTGCAAGATTCAAAGTACAGGCAAGAACCCCCAAAATAACTCAGGGATTCGTGCTGGGATCACAACGCTGTTAATGAACTCTTCACATTCATTTACTTGCATTTCATCCAATTAATCCCAACTACAGAGCTGTAGGAAAGAACTGGTTTCAATGTAAGGTCGACACAAAATGCTGGAGTAACTCAGCGGGACAGGCAGCATCTCTGGGGAGAAGGAATGGGTGACGTTTTGGGTCGAGACATTTATTCAGACCAACTACAGAGCTGATCTTTTACCACTTGCATGCTCCATGCGTATCAGGTGTCAGGGATTGCGGGGAGAAGGCAGGAGAATGGGGTTGAGAGGGAAAGATAGATCATGCTCCCATAACTCACGTACTTGTGAACTAAGAAAAATGCAACATTCATTAATTCATGAATCTAACTTGGGATAAGTAGATAACAATTATACATTGGAGGAAAAAAAAAAAAAATGAGCCATAATGGGGCTGACCCACTATACGAGCTAATTCAAGAGTTTCCCGAATTTCCCCGATTCGAACTCGGAGATTTACGGTAATAGCCACACGTAGGTTCTCGGGGTGCTCGTGGACATTTTTCAACATGTTGAAAAATCTTGACGAGCTCACCGTGTTTCCAGAGTACCTGCCATTAGCGTTACGAGCCGCTAAGAGACGTCCCGAGCTCTGACGTACCCGCAACGTACATTCTTCGTGCTTACCACGAGATTGATTATTTTTTTTAAAACTCGGGAGAGCTCTTGTATTAGCTCGTACAGTGGGACAGGCCCTTAACTCAGTTTTTTTCCCCTCCACCTCACTCAATACTGATGGAATGAAAACAACAAAAATCTTTTGCTCAATTGCTTCCAGAATCAGCAAAATGTTCTTCGTATAACATTCTGGGTATAGTAGCCAGCAGCAAAACAACAGCATTCATTGCTAACCCCCAAACAACGCAACCCACAAAGAACCAGCAACCTGGGGGGTATGACTCAGAGATGAGAGTCAATACAAATAGACCGCAGTCACGTCATCATTTGCTTGGTACATAAAAGAATTTCCACTGACACCATAACCAAAATAGACAATAGACAATTTAAATATTTCAAAATGGTGGAGAATTAGAGAGTGGAGCATCATATTCAACCAAATAAGCTGAAAGTGTAAATAGGCTCCATAATTCTAAAAATCAAAACCTAATTAGGACAAAATTAAATATAATTCCTCAGTGAAAATCATATTAGTACAAGGGAAGAAGAAGCTCCTAAATACGAATATGACTAAATAATCACTTGAAATAACAAAAGCACGCAAAGGTAGACAAAAATGCTGGAGAAACTCAGCAGGTGAGCCTCACCCGCTGAGTTCCTCCAGCATTTTTGTCTACCTTCAATTTTCCAGCATCTGCAGTTCCTTCTTAAACAGAATGCAAGCATGCAACTACAGTTTTAGCTGCTATAACCAACTCTGTTATAAAGTGGTCCGTTAAAGAGGGCTTACTATATGTACCCAATAATATTCAATAGAAGATTACTTGCACTAAATGTTGTAACCTTTATCTGTGCACAACTTGTATTGTCTTTGACTGCATAGCATGCAAAAGCTTTTCACTTTACCACAGTACATCTGAGAATAATAAACTAAATAAAAAAATAATAATTTGACAGAGGCAAGTCTGCATCCTAAATTTAAATGTAAGAATGCATTTGATGGGAAACAGTCACTTAACATTTCAAGAGTGCACAATAATTATCATTTGAACTACAATGATCTACCCTTGATGAATATTTAAGGAAACAAGTTAGTTGAACCCTAGCTCAACGATGCAAGGACCTGAAGTCATATTTCACCTCTCAAATACATCAGTTTTTCACCTTTTTTGGAGTTCCTATCATTTACTTTAAGCATTGTAGAAATTACACTATTAACTGTTATACTATTACACTACACTATTACACTGTTATACTATTACACAGCGGAGCTGGCCGATTTGGAACGGGAGGAGCTGTGGTGGCGCTCTGCTGCGGCCCAACCCCGGAGATTCGGAGGCTCCATCCGCCGGCCCGGTGGACGGTGACATTGGGAGCTCGCGGGTCCCTGGTGGGAGGCCGCTTTTCGAAGCTTCCGCGACGGCAACTTCTCCCGCCCGAGTTGCGGGATTGAAAACGACCTGGAGCGGGGCCTTACATCGCCCGGCGCGGCTTTAATGGCCGCGGGACTTGCTAGCGCCCGCCGGGGGCTTTAACATCAAGACCCGGAGCGCAGCCTTGCATCGCCCGGCGCGGCCTTAATGGCCGCGGGACATATTTATCATCGCCCGCCGGAGGCTTTGACTTTGACATCAGGAGGAGAATGGGGAGAGCAGGGGAGAGATAAGACTTTGCCTTCCATCACAGTGAGGAGGAAATTCACTGTGATGGATGTTTGTGTAAATTATGTTGTGTCTTGGTTCTTTTTCTTGTTTGTATGACTGCAGAAACCAAATTTTGTTTGAACCTCAATGAGCACATTTTTGAAGGGATCGACAATGGAAGTAGCGGCATAGAAAATGTTGTTGTCTCCCACTACCATAGACCGACCCAAAACAAAAAATGCATTTGGTGAATCCTTTTTTCCTTGTGTTATCAGCTACAGTAGCCAGTTTTACATTATGGGAAGTATTAAGAGAGTTATTCTGAAAGCTGCAGTACAGACTATATAAATTGAAATGCAAACTTTGAAGAGGAAATAAACTCTTATGTTTAGCAAGGATAACCTCTTGAGGAATTACCAAAATTTGATCAGCATCATGCAGCTAGCTTCCGTTATCCGTTTCCTCTCCAAAGGAAATAATTCTTCAGCATAACGTTTTTATTTGCAGGAGATGGGGGTGTGAGAAAATGTCCAATATAACAAAATGCCCCAAGTTAATAAAGTTCAACATTGCCATAAGAGCCACACAAGGAGATGCAAGAATATACCAATCAACTTAATCAAAGAGATAGGTTTTAGCAAAGGCCTTAGAAGGAGCTAGGCAGAAAGATTTAGAAAGCTAATCCCAGTGCCTGCAGCCAAAGGCACAAATCTGGAAGATGCAATAGGTTAAAACCAGATAAGAACAGAGACAAGAGGGGAATATGTGAAAGGATGGTAAAGCTGAAGGAAGTCACATATACCAAGCAGCGTGAAAAAAATGAACAGGTTAGTGCCAGAATTGCGGAGAATTTGTAAAACTAAAATGGGAATGTTAAAGTTGAGGCGTGGCTTTCATTAAACAGATCAGCAAACAGGACTGGGTAATTAGGACGATGCAAGGAGCTACGATCTTTAAATGAATTCACATCTGCAGAATGAGGAGAGTCTCACCAGAAGAGTACTGGGAGCAATAATTGTCAGTGAGATTTCTTGGTTAATTAACGCCCCTCTTACATTTTATTCTCTTTCTGCAAATGTTTCTTTGTATCTGCTGACTTGCAATGCTGATTCTAGTGCAAGTATAGCCAGCATATTTCAAGCTTTTAAATTACTGAACTTAATCCAGCATCTAGCAAAGAATCGTTCCAAGGTGTGTAGGAAGGAACTGCAGATGCTGGTTTACACCGTAGACACAAAATGCTGGAATAATTCAGCGGGTCAGGAGCCTCTCTGGAGAGACATAATGGGTGACGTTTCAGGTCGAGACCCTTCTTCAGACTGAAGTATACATTGGTGTATCTGCTAAAACTATCTCTGGTAGTTACACCATGGCATTGGCAACAATGCATCACTTCCAGGTGAGCTCAACGCCTTTTATGCAAGCTTTGAAAGAGAGACCAATGACACGCCTTCACAGCTGTGTTCAGTCTGAGCTGATGAAAGAGCAACTGTCAAGAAGATTAATCCATGTAAAGCTTCCAGCCCGGACAACGTACCTAGCCAAGTGCTAAAGACCTGTGCGGACCAACTGAGTGGCATATTCAATCAAGGACATCTTAACCTCTGGCTCCTGCAGTGCGAGATTCACCCCCGATTCAAAAGGGCATTTATCATACTGGTACCCAAAAACACAGCCTCAATAACTACCATCTAATAGCAATTACATCCACGTAATTAAGCGCTTTGGTTATGGTGCAAATCTTGCTTCAAAAAATGACTTGGACCCGCTTCGATTTGCTTATCACCGCAACAGGTTAACAGCAGATGATATCTCACTGGCTCTCCACTCAGTTCTGGATCATCTGGACAATAACACATTCGCAAGGCTGCAGTTCATCGATTACAGCCAAGCATTTAACACAATAATCTGCACCAAACCCATTGCAACTCCAGGGCCTCTATACTTCCCTCTGTAAATGATTTATTGAATTTCTCATTGACAGAGCAGAGCAGATCAGTGACACCACCCTCTCACGGATCACGGTAGGCACATCTCATTGCTGTGTGCTTAGCTCTTTGCTCTTCTCTTTAGTGTGGCTAAACACATCTCCATGCCATCCACAAATCCATCGAGGACACCACTGCAGCAGGCCAAATCGAGTCAGCAGACAGAATACCTGTTTGAGCAGTGCCACAACAACTACCCCTCGTTCCATCTCAACAAAACTAAAGAACTAATCACCAACTTCAGAAAGTCAGGAGGCCATGTGCCAGTGGGTCAACAGTGGAGAAAGTTAACAGTATTGAATTTCCAAGCATTAACGCCCCAGAAAAATTGTCCTGGGCTCAACACAGATACACAATCACATTGAGGGAGTTCCAACACCCCAGCTTTCCTGAAAGTTCAGCGAGGTCCGCACGTAACCAAGTTCAGGAACACCTATTTTGCTACAACTATCAGGTTCTGGAACTGATCCACACAACTCAAATCCTGCCTCAGCAACTTTTTCATTTCCTCATTAAGTAAACAAGGTACTAATGATTTTACTGATGGTATTGCCTTCATTGATATAAAGCTATTTCACAATATCATAAGCCTCCTCTGGCATTTAACATTTCTTCAATCATTATGCAGACGTAGCCAGATTGCCAAGAGCCAATAACTGAACAATGCAAAGCCTCCGATTAAAGCAGCACTATAAGATGACTGCACTGATCACCCAAACACTAGCCAATAAAACACACAGCGTAATATTTATCTTTATCAGTAGGCTTCTTTGGTTAAAACCTGTCAAACATGTTTTTCTTTTCCCCCCCAAAATACCATTTAAAAATATACATTCTTATTAATGATCAGGTAAAACAGCAAAGGAAAAGGTAGAGGCATAAAAGAACAGGATAATACAAAAGGATAATACAAGGTAGAGTGCACATGAAATATGAATGAACCGTCACATTTTGGCATGGGGGGGGGGGGGGGGGGGGGGGGGGAAAAATAAGGAAACAATTGCAATCAGCTCTAATTCAGACATTAGATAGTGGTGTGATGAGAGGTTATTAAGCAGAAAGGAAAATGTCCATGCACGAAACAAACACTGAATCACCGGCTCATTCAACAAATCATCACCTCTCCTGCCTCATTCTCCATCACAGACACTACCTATCCAAAACTAGTGGTATTCTCATTCACTTCAACTTTATTTACTTAGGTTTATCATAATAATAAGCTCGACGCTGACTACTGAATTATTTGCGTTAGTAAAATTAGTGAATTGAGAGTTTCTCTTCAGATTGACTGCAACGCCAACTTTGGAATTCTCCAATTTTAAGTAACCTCTAACATCCACCCCTTCTTCCTCCTCTGTGCCCCATCTATTTCTCCCCTGCCCCTACATTCCTTCATTTGGCTTCACAATTGCAATCTTCAATCAGTCTCTCACACTTTCTGCTTTGATCTTTGGTATTTGTTCCAACCATCTGCCTATCAAACCCCCCCTCTTATTAATGTTCACCTATTACTTGTCACAATTTGTCCTATCCCTCCTCTCCCAGCTTTCTTTCTCCCCCTCACAATCAGTCTGAAGGTCCTGACCTGAAAAGTCATCTATCCATGTTCTCCAGGGATGCTACCTGACCCATTGAGCTAAACAGCACTTCATGTCGTTTTACTGCAATATCACTCATCCTGTTGGACAACACAAGATTTCTGAAGCCCAACTCAATGTCAAATAACTCCCTAATGCAGGCGTGATCAAAGGACAATATGGAAAGTTTGCAGAAGTATTTGCAAATGAGGGATGTTTCCCTCAATTTCCTTACAGTTGAATCACTCAGTCAAGTCACCGCATTGCAACAGACCATTGCTGTGTTAGAGTTCCACAGATATTAAAGGGCCACCTATAGTTCACCCTGAACAAGCAGATTTTATAGGCATTCAAATAAGCATGACCAAGCTCTTCCCAACACTTTTTCTTTTTTTAATAAGTCTCGGACATGGTAATGACTAGTCCAGTCATAAATGATAACAAGTACGTTTTGGTTAAGTTGACATAAGCAGCTTATATCATGTTTAATGAATTACATTCTATACAGAGAGATTTTTCTGCACTTGCCCTTCTTTTAATACAAGTATTCCTGGGTAATTAGACACAGTAAACGTCTCTGCAGTGCAAGGCATAAAATAAAAATCAAGAGATTTGATTTATGGGTTACTTCTGCATTCAATATCACTTTGCTAGCGTTAAATTAAAATACACACCACCAATGGGCCAACAATAGTCTACAAGTCACTTCAGCTGAATGAGAAAATCTTTTCTAAAATATTGTTACTTTACACTAAGCACAGATGTTTGCTATTATACATACCATTCCTTTTCCTTTCCGCAGTAAAAAATTGCATCTCAACGACAAACATACACTAATATTCCATCATTTTGGACGGCATATGGACTCTACAACAGGATATAGATCAGTGAGTGGGCAAAAAAACCTGGCAAATGAAGTTTAATGTGGAAAATGTGAGGAATCAAAAGGCTGATCATCATTTAAATAAAAAGCAACTGCAAGTGAGTAATAAATAGATCTGGGCATTATTGTTCATGAAATAAAGTTAGCACGCAGATGCTACAAGTGTTGGATTTTATTTTAAGTGTTTACAATTATACAGGATATTGTGCCTGAAGTACTGTGTACTAGTTTACTCCTCTTATGCAGAAGGGATATACTAGCTTGGAGGCAGGACTGTCATCATGAAAACAGCTTAAACAAATTTGACCTGTATCATTTGAAGTTTCGAAGAACGAGGTTGATCATACTGAAACATATAAAATAAGGAGACATGACAAAGACAATGTTGAGTTGATTCCACTTTTCCACGAGCCTTAAAAAAGGGGGCCTTTACAACTGGGGTGTACAGGAATCTCAGTATTCTATGGAATCTACCATGGTGGGTTGTGGAGGTTAGTTTAGTTTAGGGATACAACGTGGAAATAGGCCGTTTGGCCCACCGAATCCGTGCTGACCAGCAATCCCTGTATACTAACATTATCCGACATACCGGGGACAAATTATAATCTTTACTGAAGCCAATTAACTTGAAAAGCTGTACATCTTTGCAATGTGGGAGTAAAGCAGGGGAGAAGGTACAATCTCTGTACAGACAGAACCCGTAGTCAGGATCAAACCTGGCACTGTAAGGCAGCAACTCTACCACTGCGCCACCCGGTTCACTGAAAAGGTTTTTAAAATATAGATAAATCTTTGAAAGATCTCAGAACAATTATTCACAAAGCAAACTTCGTAAGTGAGCAAAATATGCATCAGTAAATTTAGTAGGGCAAAAACCAATGGATTTAAATTCATCTCCAGAGTCACCTGAAAAAGTCATTACCATCTACAATGCAGAGCAAGCAATTTAGTTTCAACCAGTTTCTAATTTGTCATCAGTCCAAGCATACATATTAACGATGAGGCCCATTCTTTAGGGACTAAGTATTCTGTAGTACTGGACCTCGGTAACCGCGTCTGCACCACGAGAGTAAGACATGCAAACGTAATGCTGACTTCATCCACAAAATAAGATTAACTGCACTAACCCCCATTAAGGGACCGAGCATGAGGTAGTTCTGGGATTTAAGGTCTGCATGAGAAATCAATGGTTATGGGAAGCGAATGAAGGACGATGATCAGGGCATCGATAATCTCAATAGCAGAGCAGGCATAATGGGCAGGATCTTTTTAGTTTAGTTTAGAGATGCAGCGAGGAAACAGGCCTTTCGGTCCACCAAGTCCACACTGACTAGCAATCCATGTACACAGACACTCTCCAACACACTAGGGACAATTTATAATTTTCACCAAGCCAATTAGCCTGTACTTCTTTTGAGTGTGGGAGGAAATCTGCACCCCCGGAGAAAGCCCACACAGGTCACAGAGAACGCATACTAATTTAATACAGATAGTACCCGTAGGCAGGATCGAACCTGGGTTTCTGGCGCTGTAAGGCAACTCTACCGCTGCACCATCATGCCGCTCACATGATCCACATGTATTTCTTGGTTTCCTGTGTTTAACTATAGGACTACAGCAATCAATTTGGCACAAGGTTTGAGTTCAGATTTAGAGTCTTCCCAGCAATTTTGGCCTTGCACGGAACAGGGCTCGCCTGCAGATTTGTGTAGTTGTTTTTCCAAACACATCTTTGTTCTAACTCAGACCACATTGAAAGAAATAAAAGCATTCAGCATTCAGTTCTTCACAGTTGTTAATAGATTGGTGAATAGTCAGCAGGAATATTCAGTGCAGCACAGAAAAGATGCTGAAAACACAGTATTTTGTTAATAGCAGATAACAATTAAATTTATGTAGAAGCAAGGAACTGCAAATGCTGGTGTACAGAAAATAGGGCACAAAGTTTAGTAGTAACTCAACAAGTCAGGCAACACCTCTGGAGATTATGGATAGGTGACCCTTCAGGTCAGGACCTTACTCCGAATGATTAAATGATAACGTTTCCCAGGTTGAAGCAGGGTCCAGACCCAAAACATCACCTATCCATGTTCTTCAGACATGTTGCCTGACTCGCTGAGTTAACTCCAGCACTTTGTGCCTTTTTAAAATTATAAACAATTAAATTTATAATTAAACTAACGTATTTGTCTGGGTTTAAGACAAAAGATTTTAAGCAGACAGTGAGGAATAAGAGAAAACTGCCAGATATTAGTGAGATTATACAATTAATTGTCAGTTCGTGAGATTATACAATTAGTCAGTATTAATCAATGGCCATCGCCCAGCTCAGATGCACTTGTGAATTTTCCGCAGCCAGTCAAAACTCTTGTAGTTGCATGTTACAAAATATCATACGTAAAATCATTCATATCAATCAGGGAGAAACAGATAAAAGCAAACACAAAAAAGTAAAGGAAACAATTCAGGATCACAAATGCTTTTGAAGATTAAATGTGGAGATGCCGAGCAACTCCCCTGTCCATGTTAGTGACTATGTAAAAAGGACAGATAGATTACAGAAAGCAATATGCACACAAATACTCTTCACACTGCATTTGTACGGCAAAATTATCTGCCTTTTATTAGAATTTGTTATAAATTTGTTTTTTTAAGACGTTTAAAAAGACTAAATTGGCAGCTATTACATTGCCCCAGCTCCATCAATTTGCATTTTTTTTGTGACATGGGAAAACAGAAACGAGTTTTAAAAGAGGACTTAAGCAGAAATGTACATAAGTGAATAATGTGTAGTGCTCTACAGAATGGAACATGGACATTCTTGCCACTCAGTCTGAAGAAGGGTCTCGACCCAAAACGTCACCCATTCCTTCTCTCCAGAGATGCTGCCTGTCCCGCTGAGTTACTCCAGCATTTTGTGTCTACATTTGCTATACTATCCAGGAATACCAAAGGATACTACTCCTGCTCCTCCACCATACAATAATAATTCTGTGACTACAAGACCATAAGGAGACCAGCAACTGCAGAGGCTGGAATGTTGAGCAAAATATGGTTCTGAAGGTTCGCAACTCGGCATCGTCAGTTCATTCCCTCCACAGATGCTGCCTGACCCAGTGAGTTTCTCTAGTACTGCATTTTGCTTTGTATATATCTCAGCACTGACATCATAATCAAAATGAGGGTAAACAAGCTCAAAACACACATTGCAAATGGACAATTCCAATTATACACGATGCAGTATTGATCTTATTGAATGACAACAATATTCATTCTAATCTTAATGTCTTCCAGATGTTTCAGAGATTAACATACCTTAGTTGCAGTGCTTCACATTAAGACATAAACAGAGGACTACTATGCTGAGCATCATGTGCTGTTCATCATCTGTAATGCAGAGGCCGAAAGATGCAATCCCAGTTCTTTTCTATGTCAGTTACAGCCTAATTAGTCTTGGATACGTTTGCAAGACATTTAAATGATTATGCTAGCTATATTTGAAAAAAAAAACATTGGCATGGAGTTCTCATTGCTCATAGCAAGGAAGGAGTCTGAAGAAGGGTCCCAACCTAAAAGGTCACCCATCTTTTTTCTCCAGAGATACTGCCTGAACTGCTGAGTGACTCCAGCACTTTGTGTCTATCTTGGAATAATTCATTGTTTGACTCCATGCAAGTTGAGGGTCACTGCTATTGAAATTGTGTTTTATGACAAGGTTTCAATAAAATGGTGGAGCTCAGGTATCATGACTTTTCATTCATAGCAAATACGTTTATTCGAGCTCCAATGATGACAAGCAAATAGGGCCTCGGCTGAAAGAGTGCTACACCTTTGGAGATTATATGCCTCGATTTTCTCCAGAATTTTTCCAGCATATATTAATGCAAGTGGCTGCATGTTTCAGGAATCCCACATGAACGGGAAAGTCCTGACCCTGCCAGACTTGCTCTGCCAGATATATGCCCTGCAGTTGAGAGCACGCAGAAAGGCAAGTTACATTTTTGTTGCTGTTGTTGTTCTAATTTTAATATATTTTACATTAATAAAATGTTACATTTCTAAATATCGGGGATATTTAGAAACACAAAAATTATGAGTGTTTTGATAAACAGGAAGGTTTCTGGAAGGGTCTTGTTGGCTCTAAGTACCCATTATGTAATAACAAGGATGTCGCTTTACCAAAGACACCAAATGCTGGAGCAACTCAGACGATCATGCAGCATCTCTGGAGAAGATGAAAAGGTAACATGCTTGGATGGGACCTTTCTTCAGATTAAAGTCTTCAGACTAAATTGAAGAAGGTTCCCGACCCGAAACATCACCTATCCCTGTTCGCCAGAGATGCTGCCTGACGCGCTGAGTTACTCCAGCATTTTCTGCCTTTCTTTCACATGACCCATTACATCAGACAAAGCCCACCTGCCGTAGAGGGCTGTAGCGTTCGCTCCAGGGCATGCTCAGCCAACCACATGGACTTGTACTGGCGAAGTGTGTAGGAAAGAACTGCAGATGCTGGTTTAAATCGAAGGTAGGCATGAAACTCAGCGGGTCAGGCAGCATCTCTGGAGAGAAGGAATGGATGACGTTTTGGGTCCAGATCCTTCCTCAGTCTGAAGAATGGAAAGAAAGGAATGGGTGACGTTTTGGGTAGAGACTCTTTTTCATTCTGAAGAAGGGTCTCGACCCGAAACGTCACCCATTCTGTCTCTCCAGAGATGCTGCCTGACCCACTGAGTTACTCCAGCATTATGTGTGTACTGGCTAAATGCCAGGCGATGCAGAATGTGACCAGTCAGTGCAGGTAGTAGTAGATAAAAGTGCTGGGGAAACTCAGCGGGTGCAGCAGCATCTATGGAGCGAAGGAAATGGGCAACGTTTCGGGACGAAACGTTGCCCATTTCCTTCGCTCCATAGATGCTGCTGCACCTGCTGAGTTTCTCTAGCACTTTTGTCTACCTTCGATTTTCCAGCATCCGCAGTTCCTTCTTAAACACAGTGTAGGTAGTAGTGTCCAGCTCAGCACAAACCATGACAGCATCTCTAAAAATCACACAGTATTACTTGGCAATGCAGTTATCGCGTGGGAAATGTTGCACCTAGCCTAATCTACCACATGGCCTTTTAAGAAAATTTGAACTAATAGCTTTGAGACACCATAAACGTATGAGACACACTATTATAAGTTTTTCAATGGCCAAGAATGAGATAGTATCACAGAAAAATGTAATATTGCACGGGTATGAAACAGATATTACGAGTAAAATAAAAGTAAAGATTAATTTGGTAACTGTTACACATTCTACCATGGAGAACTTAATGGACAAATAGAAAGAGCATGTACAAAACCTCCACAAATTCATCCTGAAAATAATCTGACACTTTAAAGATGACACTCAACAATCTAAAATTACATTTAGCTCAGTTAGAGTCCAATTAGGCTCCAGATTTGGATCCTGATAATTCATATGTTTACTTCATATACTGTCTCATTTTCTAATGCTCCTTAATTAACTCAGCAGTTCAACATTTTGTGTCAGAACCCTTCCTGAGACTGCTGTTCGGAGACCACAAAATATAATGCTGCTCGTGGTTCCTTTGACTAAATTCAACCTCCGCTTATGGGAATTTAGACCATCTGATGTGTCCTTAAACAGTATTGTTAAAGAACAAAAGTGTTTATAGGATGCTAATGATCTCCACACCAGATCCTTAACATATTTTCTCTGTAGAAATAACAAACAGCAGGGGAAAGAAGCAGGAGATAAGTGCAGTCTATAGACCCCCAAGTGCTGCTTCTAAATAGGACAATACAAGTGGGGAAATGCCAACAGTGGGTGAGAAAAACTGCAATTATCTGCTCACTTAATGGATTAATCAAACTGTCAGGGGCACAATGAAAGAATTTGTGGAGTGTGCCAGGGGTTGCTTCTTATAGCACAATGTTACAGAACCCACCTAGAAATGGGCTAGTTTAGATTTGGTCATGTGTAAGGAGGTAGGATTAATAAAAAGATGTGCTTTAAAAATTCCTAGGGATTAGCGATCACAATATGGTAGAATTCTGAAAACATTTTTGAGCCCAAAGACCCAGGATACATACCAACAGCCCACTTTAGGCTGGGGGGGGGGGGGGGGGAGAGAGGTCAGTAGATGAGCATAGGCAGAATTTAAACAGCTAATTCATAACACTCAGCAGAAATGTATCCCAATTAAAAAAGGGGGTCCCAGGAGAAATATGAACCATCCACCCTTAACAAAGGAGATCAAGAAAAAACATTTAATTAACAACTAGAACACATAATGTGGCACAGGGTCGTGTTAGACCACAACACTGGGGATTTCATGAGATCCACCAGCAAGAGACTTAAGGAACTAGAAAATTGATGAGAAAAAAAAAGTTGCATATGTAGTATCAAAAAACCAGCAAGGGTTTTTCTAGATATAAAAGAGGGTAACTAGGGACTTCCAGAGAGCACGACTGAGGGGAAAAGGGTAATACAAATAATTCAACTCAATATCTTGCATTGGTCTTTTTGGTGGAGGACTAAACAAACTTCCCAAAATCAATCAGATGAACTAGCTTGAAACACTGAAAAACTTGTAACAATCAATCACTACAATCTATCCAAGGTAACAACATGAGAAAAACTAAAATACCTAAAGGTTGACACGTTGCCATGTGCCAATGGCCTTAATGGAAGGTTTTTAAAGAAAGATAGATAGTGGAGCAATTGGTTGAGTGTTTTCAAAACTCAGTGGCAGGGATTTTGTGATACATCAAATGTTAAAAAAAGATTTATTAGCCAAACATCTACTGTTGGCAAAATGGAGTCAAGAAATAGCTAGTTACTTAGTAAAATCAAACCAATTTTGTGAAAAGAAAATCCTGTTGGAGGATGTAACAAGCAGAGTGGACAGAGGGAAACGTAGATAAGGTGTATTTGGATTTTTAGAAAGCATTTGACAAAGTGCTACACAAAAGGCTGATGCATAAGGGCACATGGTATTATGGAAATGTGTTAGCATTGATTAAATATTGGTTATTGCTTGGAAAACAGAATCTGCAAATAAGAATGTTTAGGCTGTAAGGATAGAAGTGGTGTCATACAAAGATTAATTCTGCACCCTGAATAATTCATGTTATATTACTGACCAGGGAGGCGGTGGGAGGGGGGGGAGAGAAAGAGGATGAGGAAGAGAGTTCACAAATGATACAAAAATGGATGGGAAAGATGTACTGAGGATATTAGGGCTCTGCTATTGATTGAGTGGGTAAACACTTGGCAAATGCAGGCTATTGAGAGAAAGTGCACTTTGGTAAAAAGAATCCAAAGAGATTTTAAATAGAGAAAGATTGAATGCGAGCAAAGCACAAAGGATTCTGCACATTTTTGTGCACAAATGACAAAATGTTGACAGGCAATTGCAGCAAAGGCAAATAGCAATTTGGCCTTTATTTCACAGGAGGATTGGAGTTTGAAGGAAAAAAAAAGGTGATATTGTTACGATGGTAACAAATGATGCGAGGCCACAAATGATGCACTATGCATCATTATGGCCCCTATATGTAAGAAACCATCTGACAACGTTTCTAAACACTAGAAGCAGGCAACAGATCACCTGGGGCAACTCTCTTATTACAAGAGTTAGTCTATCAGAGGCAGCGAGAACATTTTTATCTCCATTCTAAAAAAATGAGGTGAACTTATTGAAACAGATGGTTCTAGGGTAAACATTGAGATGGATTGATTGATAGATAGATACAGCATGGACACAGGCCCTTCGGTTTCTCCGTTAGTCTCAGTTAATGGGGAGAGTGTCCGTTAGTGGGCTTTTCATGGGTAACTATGCCCATTCCATGGAAGATCGCAACAATTATCTCTATAGGTCACCCATCCTTTAAAACCCTACACAGAGCACGAGTCACCCATCACAGCGTATATGTTTGCATGAGAAGCAGCACCTCATTTTCCAATTGCACACAATACTCTTTGGGGCTAGAACCTGCTGAGAAACATCAGCTGTTCAGAAACTTACAATCACTTTTACTAGAGCTCGCAAGTTCCAGACCAGGACAAAGGCAAATTCCTTGAACTGTTTAATCATCTAACATTCTAACCAGCGGCACAGAAGCGCAGTAGTAGAGATGCCCCATTACAGCCCAGAGACCTGGGTTTGATCCCGACTAATGGTGTTGTCTGAATGGAGTTTATACATTCTCCCTGTGACTTTTCTTCGGTAGGTTAATTTGCATTGGTAAAATTTGTAAATTGCCCCTAATGTGTAGGACAATGCTAGTGTACGGGGTGATCATGGGTTAGTACATACTCAGTGGGCTGAAGTCCCGTTTCAGCACTGTATCTCTTAAGTCTGAATAGTTTTCAATGCCAAGGCTATAATCGCATTGAAAACTAAATTGCTTTGACAGAACTTAGTCCCGAGCCATTTTTTTTTCTCCTGTGGCTAAGTGTCCATGGTTTACTTATTATTGCCAATATGAAGTGTTGGGATATTGCTGATAGGTGAAAGTTAGTGTGGTGAGCTTGTTGTACCAACACATTGCAGGAGAAACAGCACAAGTTGATAATCTTGCTTCACTTATATTTTTCGAGAGTGATACTCAAGCAATCGGCTCAAATTACTCTACCAACAGCGAGACGGAGTTGAACTATGCAGTTTGAAATTCTGCAGGTACATACAGAACCGGTTTTGAGGAATGCTATTTATGAAACATGTGAGAATCTCTTCTGGTTCAATGGAGCGTACCAAGGAAAGGTTAAATGTAATAGTGCATTTAGAACTGTGGTGGAATTTTAAAACAATAATGAAATCACAAAAAAACTAACCACATTAAAGGAAAGAGTACATGGCCAAAGTGTTATAACCAGATTCAGGCTCTTTATCCCACCGTGTAAAAGCCAATCTTTTTACCTATCTACACTAGTCCCACTAGCCTGTATTAGAATAACAACATTCGATACCTTCCTGTTAGAGTGGCTGTATAAAATTGTATTAAACAGTGATGGCATCAGATTCCACCACCTCCTCTGGCAGTGTTCCAGGTATTAACCATTCCATGTAGAATCATGTTGAATACAGCACGGAAACAGGCCCTTTGGCCCAACTGATCATGATGCCCCATCTGCAACAAGTCCCACCCGCACATGTTTGGCCATATCCCTCTAAACATTTCCTATCCATGTGCCTGTCCAAATGTCTTTTAAATATTATAGTACCTGCCTCAACTACCTCCTCTGGCAGCTCATTCCATACACCTACCATCCTCCATGTGTAAAGGTTGCCCCTCAAATTCCTAACAAATCTTTCAACTCTCACCTTAGACCTATGTCCTCAGGTTCTTGATTTCCCTACTCTGGATAAAAGACTGCATTCACTCTGTATTCCTCCTCATTATTATCTTACATACTTGTTGTCATGTTGTCACTTGTGGGCGGAGCACCGAGGCAAATTCCCAGTATGTGAATACTTGGACAATAAACTTATTCATTCATTCATTGATTCCTTTACAACATCACTCCTCATCATCCTGCACTCCAAGGCTAATGTCCTAGCCTGCTTAACCTCACCCAACAACTCAGGCCCTAGAGTCCTGGCAATATCCTCATATCTCTTCTTTACTCTTCCCAGCTTAGTAACATCCTTCCTCTAACAGATGGCCAAAACTGAACATAATACTCCAAATGCAGCCTCACTAACATCTTGTGGCGAAAGCCTCTTTGACCACTCATTCTATGTGTGACTCTGTGACACCACTGACAAAGAACCATGCACCCGTACTCCAGAATCCCTCTGCTCTGCGACATGCCCATTCACTGTGAAGAACCTGGCCTGGTTTGACTCCCCAAAATGCAACACCTTGCACTTATCCGCATTAAACTCCATTAACCATTCCGCCACCCACTTGCCCAACTGATCACGAGCCTGCAGCCATCTTCACCATTTATAATACTACCCATATTAGTCATCCATGTAGCAGTATTTTCTTCAAATTCCTTTAAAACTTCTTCCATGCATCTTAAACACACGTCCAATTGTTTTTGATACCACTACCATTAACAATTTTCGTCCAATTATCCTATTCTATATCGTATACAATTTTATGTACCTCGTTCAGCCCCCTTTGCTCTAGGGAAAACAAACCAAGTCTATCAATCATTCTCTGTAACATTTCCCCACACAAATCCATGCTGACTATTCCTGATCAGCTTCTAAATTTCCAATTGTACATATATCCTATCCCTCCCTAGGATTTTCCTCACTCATTTCCCTACCATTGAGCTAAGGTTCAGCAACCTCTGGCTCATTACTCACTACCATTCTTCAAGGAACGTTTGGTATTTTGCAGTCTTCCGGCATCTCTCCTGTGGCTAACAAAAAACTCCAGAGACTCAGCTATCTCCTCCCTTACTTCCCGCAGTATCCTCTAATAGATCTCATCCAACTCTGGGAATAATCTGGCTCTGGTTATTAAAGAAAGAAAAAAACTGATAGCAACGTTATCCAATGCTCTCCCTCTGCCTTAAACACAAAAGGGCTAGTCTAGATACATTGGCAAACAACTTATTGGAAATAATTCAGTAAAGGAAGAAATCTTACCCTTGATGTTGGCCTTCTCAAGCTACGTAGGAGTTTCCCTCGCTTTGATTCATCTCCATCTGTTTCAAAAGTATTAGTTGTATTATCTCCCTTGGGCAATTGAGAATCAGCTTCTGCTTTCTTCTGAGATGACAAGGAGCCTAGTTCATCATCACTTCCAACACTGAAACTTGTGCGATAACTTGCAAACCTGCCTAACCTTTTAGACCGATCCCTGTACAATGATGGTTTGCTGACAGATGAAAGTTTCCTCTGACGCTCCAGGGAACTGATATCCATCTCACTATCAGACCCATTGCCACTTCCATTCGATTGTGACTTGGCAGAAATAGAATTCCGGATGGTTATAATCTTGCCCTGGGTACTGTCGTGCGGCACAGAGTAGATATTCTCCTCATCCCCTCTTGGTCGTACCAACGTGTCTATTGGCTCTGCATAATCGGAGGTAAAGGACCCATCATCAGAAGGTGCCCAGCTTACAGTTGAAGGCTTTCTCTGCATTTCTTTGCTACCTGGTTCTTTCCCCTCAGAGGAATCCATTTTCTTCATCAGTTTGTCGAAATGTACCATTGGCTTTGGTTTTATTGGAGGAGGTACTTTGTTAGTCAGCCTCTCAAAAGAACCAAGATTGCAGCTTAGCAAGTAGTTCTCGTTCCCTTCAAGGTCCATTGAGAGCTTAGAGTCTTTAATCACTGGAATGGCGGAAGTTTCATCACGTAGTGCAACATAAGGTGGTGGACCTTCAATATCCTCGTCGTAATCAAAGCAATTTGAATTGTTGAGGGGCGAGCTGGGCCTGGGCGAAAAGCCAAACACATCTTCTGTATTGCTGCATGCTTCCGCTGCATTATCATACATGTGCGAAGCTTCAACAATGATTTTCTTTTCAGCTGCATCTCGGAAAAACGGGGCAAAAATGTCCACGTTATGCTGAACTGACTGCCCACCAGCTATTTTAACAAACTTGCCACAGATCTCTTGAGCAATTTCCTGGCCTTCTTCAAGCTGGTCTCGTGTCACATCGCTCTCCGTTACTTCGGCTCCATCGTTGACCGCTACCAACTGAATAGGGATAATGTCCTGCACATCCGACAGAAAAGCTCGGAGCATAGCTAGGGAAGCTTTGCGCCTTGCCAAGTAAAAAATAATGTACCCATGGACTAACTGGTTTTTCCTTATGTTGAAAGAGGAATGATAGGAGAGAATAGAGAGCTCTATGCGTTTACGCATTGCTCCAATTGCCAGTTCAAGCATGACTGAATTGCTGTTCCCAGGCTGCAATGAACCACAAAAATGAGGCTGAATAATGGAGAGGAGAACTTCATCCACACCAAACATGTCACCACACATTAAACACATTACTATTCGAAGATCTGCATCGGTTAAGTCTTTAATGCTTGGGGATAAACTTACTAGATTCAAATTGCGTTTCATGGTATCCAACAAGCCTTTCAAAGCCTGATTGATTTGCAGTTCACTGAAATTCCGTCCAGAACTCACACTGTGAGAAGTGACATCAACAAACAGACATTGCAATTTGTTGGCAAGTTGTTGGCCATGGTTTCTCAACGTCTGTAGAGTTTCTCCGCCACTCTCCCTTTTGTAAGCCAGAACTAGAGTTAGAGGCAGCTGGGCTAAATGATTGTCCCTTCGATCTAAAGTTGATTCTTTCAGTTTCTCTAAGCTCTCCTTTATGTAGTACAGCGATTCTTTGGAGTTGTACAAGCAAAGGCAACCATGAGGTTGAAAGGTTGGGGTCTGGAAAGAATTAACCCGATGTTTCACATTGCCTTCTATTGGTCGTAGTGACAGCTCATACATTTTCCCCTCAAGAACGTATTTATCATCGGTACACAGCACTCTAATTTCATTAGCCAGTTCATGTGCAAGCCCATCCTTGCCAAGTAGTACAAGATTGAGTTTGTCAGCATTAGAGTCCAAATGAGAGTTCAGATGACTTCGGTCTGAAGATCGATAAAATCTAGCAACCAACAACTGTTCAACTTTGCTATCAATGCAATTCTGACTGTTTGGACAGGTCTCCTTTGTTGGATGATAGACAAAATGAATGTGTTTTAACACAAGAGCATCTCGTTCAGCTTGCAATTTCTGAAGTGCCTTAAATCGTTGCTCTTCTCCTAGAACATCCTGGATAAGACCCATTTTCTCCTTACTTGGCTTTGCATCCAACTCCAATTCATAAAACAACTCGGAATACTCTAAAAGCAATTCTTGAAATTGATCCTTGGCTTTATCTATTATCTCACGTTGGTGCCTACTGTAAATATCTTGATATTCTTGCTCTTGGAGCCATTGATAGAATTCCTCATTCATAACAAAACTTCTAGCCTCTTCCCAAGGTTTTCCAGGAGTTATGAAGGGTGACGATGATAGATTTTCCTTAAAAGCCCTCCTCATCTCGTCTTTTTTTCTTTCATTCTTCAGCTTTTCTAAATGCTTTTTGAATTGATCTTCTGCACATTTCCCAGCCAGCAAGTCAAATGGAATTCGGTTGTCATCGATCTTGTCAATATGATCAGTTTTATCCCATGGCGTCTCACTCAGGGCAACAAACCAAGCTGGAAATTCATGCTTGGTTTTCAACCTCTGCTGTGCCACAGACCAGCTCAAGTTCTCAATCTCATTCAGATCGGGGAATAGGGCGTCAAGAGCTAGTACAAGTCTATTGAGGTACTTGTTCTTTAAGTAGTCAATGTGCCTCTCCTTGAGCATCAAAACATGCTGCAAGAACAACTTTCTGGCCTTCGGAGTTCCTTCGAGATGCACATACTCCTGGAATTCAGATTTTGTATTCATTTTCCTTGCGGCGTTCGCCCAACTTTCATTATAGTGGATGACACACTGGCTGATGATATATTCATACTTGTCTTTTGCATTAGCTATGAGCTGACTTTGTTGTTTCAATGCTTCATAATATGGAATTATTTTGGGCCTCGAACGGCTTTTATCTATAAACTGAACTAAAGTAGTGAAGGCCAGTTCCACATTGACGTTCGATCGGGCTGATGTCTCCACCACTTGGAGATTCTTTTTAGTCATTGCAAAAGAGTGAGCTTCGCGTATGTACCGCTCCACCCCTTCATCGCATTTTGTCAGCACCACCACAATGGGTTTTTTTGTTTTTATTATTTGGTTATACAAGTTTGTGATAAATTTAAGCTGATCCTCAAAATTTCTATTCATGCCCCGGCTGACATCTATGCAAAGAAGGAAACCATCGATCAATAGCTTTCCCTCTGGCATCTGCTTCTGTTCAAAGTCTTGTTCCAGACCCAATTGGTCAGTGCAAATATACATCAGCTTTTCAGCAGATGCCAATTTGGTCGCTGCAGCACGTTTAATATAGGGTTGCAGGGCAGTGCTCCGGTGAGGCTGAAAAGTCTGATCATCGATGAACTCGGTTTGTTCCACCACGTGAATTCGACACTCCAATCCTTCCTCGACCGTTCGACCAACCTCACCCCAATACAAGAAGTGGTCATTGTTAACAACACGGCCCCCAAAGTCACTGGTGCTAAGGACAGATGTGTGGTCAAGGTGAAATTCGTCAGCTTTGGGGCGCACAAACCTATTGCAGAAACAGGATTTCCCGACTCCACACTGGCCCTTCTCCTTTTCTGTCCCGGATAATCCCACGACACTGATGTTGTAATTTGGGATCCGAACATCCTGTTTTTTGGCCATCATAATCATCCAATCATCCTGATATGTTAGTAGTTGTACCTACTCGCAGTACAGTACCACTGTAGATATCCTGGCAATCTGAAGAGCGCAGAGTTACAGACACACACCTTTAGCAACATGAGATTCAGATCCCATATTTCCGTGGTCCCCAGTATTATGATCCTTTCAAACAGTGAAAAATAGATGGTCCGAATAATACCCTGCAAAAGAAAAATAAGACAAAGGAACATTAGAATAGAATTGCAATGGAGACTAAGTGTACAATGCATCGAACTGAATTTATTAAAAAGATACATGACACTGATGTCTTTTCAAATTTGCATTCATGGCGGCAATTAAAGCCGATGAGTTATTGCAGAAGATTAAAGGGTAATTCTGAAGTGCAATTATTATGCTCACAATTTTACCAATGAGGTACAAAAAATAAAAAAGGCCAGCAACACTGAACAGATCAGGATAGCGAAGCAGAGCAAATGCTTCAGGTCGAGGATGCTTCGTCTGAACGGCGAAAGTGAGAAAACAAATCAGTTTTAAGTTTGAGAGAGTAGAGGGTCGGGGAAGCAACAGATAGGACAAAGGGAACATCTTTGATAATGGCGAGACATAGCATTTGGTTTCTCCCAATGCATATAACCAAAGCAGTCCTTTAAGGTGAAGCAGCAATCCATTCATTTTTCTTCCAACATATATTTCCATGAGGTGCTTGAGATGTAGTGATCTCCACACCGGAGAAACCAAATGCAGATTTGGGCAGCTGTTTTAAAGCGTACCTCCATTTAGTCAACAAGAAAGACTAGATGTTCACTAATTTTGCAACCAATTCTCACACATTACAAACTTCAGGATTTGACATCAAATTCAATAATTTCAGACAATATTTCTGTTCCCAGAAATGGACACAGTCAATGCCAGATCCACTGGGCATTTCTAGCATTCTCCTTTATCAGGTCTCAGCAAATCTCACTGCTTTAATGTGCCCCTTTGGTCTTCTGCATAATAGCCTTCATTAATTTAATCTATTAATTTTAGTTTAGTTTAATTTATTATTATTGTGCACTAAGGTACAATTAATAGCTTTTTGGTTGCGTGTTATCCAATCAGCGAAAGGATGATGCATGATTATAATTAAGCCGTTCACAGTGTCGAAATAGAGAAATAAATGCTGCTGTTGGAGTAGAGATTTTAAAAAGTGTGGAGAGTGTAATAAGTGAATGCAGATCCACTTCTGGGACCAGCACCGTTGCAAGTTTATATGAAATTTGAACGATGACCATATGCATCATTTTTCTGAGGTACAGAATAATAATGTTTTAGTATCACATGCAATCTTACTGAGCCAATTGGGCACATTAATAGCATAACATAACATACATTTGCCAGTATAGAATTCCAAAAACAGCACAAAATTCTTACCTTTACTCTCAATTTGTGGACAAGGTTGGCTCGTTATCACTTCTGGTCAATTATCTTCCATCCATAATATTAACTTTCATGCTGAAAAGAAAAGATCAGAGGTGAAGATGAAACTGTCCATATCTTGACTTAACTTTTAAATGTTTTTCTTGATAAATGCACAGAAATGTTATTGATATTTTTATTAATGCATAGTAAATTTGTTTCTGGATTATGATCTGAATGCTAAACTTTTAATTAAATTTGTATCCAATTTACGTCCTCGTTTAAATCTTCCATATTTTATCTATGCTAATGGTAGTTAAAAGGGTGGCAACAAGAATGAACAGCTGCAAGGTCACAACAGGAGAACACACCACAAAATACAGATCACAAAGGATTTATTGCAAATTTGATGGGCTGAATGTCCTGTTTCTCTGCTCAATTAGCCTTCCAATTCCTCCATCATTATCTAGCAAGGCTCCCAAAGTACTCCAAAAGCAAGTAATCCTAGTTACACAGCACCAAACAATTCTTCTGACACAGCTCATCTTCCCTGAAGGCTATCTACTCCAGTTCGTTTTTAAAAAACCTGGCAACATTGTAAAGGCAAAAAACAGCATATTGCACAAATGTAAAGAATTTATCTCAGTTCAATTTTGTTTTCGGGCTTTGAATTGTAGTTCTCTTGAAATATATGCCACTGTCACTAAAGGGCCTGTCCCACTTAAGCGCCTTTTGAGCAAACTGTCTGCGACCTTCAAGCTCGGGGGCACTCGCCTGCACAACCATGCGCTCGATCGACCATCCGCCCGCGCGCGCCCACCCACGCCCACACACACACACACAGCAAAGGCGGAGGCCAGGGAAAGCGGGGGAGCGCTGTCTGAAATTCACATGGTGTAAAGCCAAGGTGATATCCGCGATGAACAGGAAGGTTAAAGACGGCTAGCTCAGTGTACGGCAAGTCCTTTAAAAGAGCAGGGGGGGGGGAGGGGAGAAAAGGGGAGAGAAGGGGGGGGGGGGGGGGAAAGAAGGAGTGGAGACACTTTTTAAGAAGCCAGACAACTTTTAATAAGCCAGAGATACACAGCTGTCAAGTTTAGCGGGCATTTAAAATTATCGGTCGGGTTTCCTTGGTTCTGAAAACTCGTGCTTACGCTTTCCCCCCCCCCCCCCCCCAATGAGCCAATTAAAATGCCCGGTCAGCAAAGGAGATGAACTACAGCTACCTCGACTACCTGCGACGACATGGCGATCCCACTACCACTGCACTACAACTTAAAAACTATCGATTTTCTCCATGCCGACCAAATTGAGGCCGCGAGTAGTAACCACTATGCGGGAACTCCTCTCGACCAAGAAGGAGACTTACCAGAGACTACCTACGACCATGTGTCGACCATGCTGCGAGCTCAGAGTCTCCTAAACTCGCCAATAAGGTCGCCTTAGTGGGACAGGCCCTTAATGGGTTTGACGACACCCAAAGCAATTTATTTTTGATTTGTGCATTCACATACATGTACTCAGACTTGTTATGGCTTCCATAGCAAAGATACAACAAGCCTCACATTAATACCCTGACCCTGTAATAACTGAATAGAAGTCTTAATGGAGAATTTAACAAAATCTTAAAACATTTTAATAATTAAATTATGATCACTGTCCTTAATCTATCCTGAGGTTGTGCCATGACAGCAATTAAAAATATTCATAACAATCTAACATTTTGTGACATTGAGTGAAATTAAATAGGAATAGCAATAATCCCTCCACCTGTCAAGATCGTTCAAGGCAGTTATGGCAAAGTATTTTTACAAGCTAAGAACAAGGAATTTATTGACACCATCAGTTTCAATATTTTCCCCTCACCTTGAAATCTTACCTTAAAAGCCTAAAGCATTGCAAACTAAAATTTTGGCAACCACACAAGGCCTCCGAGTCAAGACAGTAATAACTTAAAATATCCTGTCCATTAGAGTCTCGTCCTGAAATGTCGCCCATTCCTTCTCTCCCGAGATGCTGCCTCACCCGCTGAGTTACTCCAGCATTTTGTGTCTACGCTCCATTAGACAAGTTGGATCTGGAGTGGACAATCTTCTATTCTATGTTATGATACCAAAAAAAAAACCCCAAATGACAATTCCTTGTTATATATAACTTATCTTCCCTTTACCAAGATCAATTCTTTCCTCCCTGCTATAGTATTACAGAACAGGCCAGACCAGACTAAGTTGTTGTTAAAAGATATATGTAAATAACGGAGCTAATGTTAAGTGTTTAAGCTGCACAGGAGAGATAACTTACTCAGCACAATTTGGAAACAAACCCAAAATATCTTTGCATAAATGTCTTATAATAGTAACAGTTTTAATTACCAGTCAATCTAGGGACAATGAAATGTCAAAATTAAACTTTCCAGAGAAATTAATTCCACATAGCAGCAATCAAGTAGAATTATAGAGTTCATTTAACATTTAAACATTTCAGTTGGACAGGCTAATTATGATCAGATTAATCCTGTGGGCCTCATTAGCATAAGACTAAACACCAATGCTGACAATGGGAGGCTATTTGTAAAAAGCTAATTTCAAAGCCATTGTCCCTGCTGCACAGCAGAAAAAAATTACATCAGTAGCATTAATAGTTTCATGGATCAATATAAAGAACTCAATTATGCCATGCAAGTGCTTTCTCCCTGTATACATGATAAATTATTCCTAACTACAGGGTCGCTTCAGTGACAGGGGACTTGCACTTACTCTTATTCCATGGATGGAATAACTTGATATTACAACTGAAGCTATCCACAACAACAAAAAACAGGCACAGATAGGCAGAAATAGATCCAAATTCTCCACAAAGGTTGCTGTTCTGCAGCTTAACTCGGACGTAAAGATATTATGTGCAGTATTCCTTCTTGTAAAAGGAAGCAAGAAAAAAAAAATTTCATGCTAGGCACATTCCATCTAATTCGGTTAAGGACAGAAGAATAGACCAGAATTAAGTTAAAATACATTTAGGTTTTAGAGCATGTACATACACACGCAAATGGAACTTGGTAATATGGGTGAACACATGTACACTTTGCATGTCCATTCAAGAAGCTAGAGAAACCCCCTCCCTTTAAAAAAAAATCTTTATACGGAGGATGTCTATCGTGGCTGTGTAACATAGCACATTACAAGTGAGCATGCTTCACACCAAGGAGGAAAAAAATACAATTCATTGAAAATTGGCAGCCTTTCAGAGCCAGGCTGCGTGTAGTCAAGCATTCTCTCTGGGGTTACTTAGTGGATGAAAAATTGCACTTAAAACCAATTTCCTTCTTGTGTCACATTCTTAATTTATCACTTCAAATTGTTTCTGCCGCAACAACAAAGACAGAGCTGTAACTAACATTGTGTAGCTCAAAATCCTCGCACGACATGTGGCAACTACTGTACTGCTAAAAATGAAACTGCTAATGAAATTGAAAATAAAAATTGATAAAAATTCTGGAAAATAATTTAAAGAAAAAATATTAGCCATATTCATTAGTTGATTTGACTTGATTGGGAGACATGTTTCTATTTTTAAAAGCCTGCGACTAAGATGTTCACTCATGTTTTCCTTTTACCAATGGAATTGAATGTATATTTGTACATTTTGTTCTTAATTTCTCAAACTAGGAACCAAGTTTATGCCCAACTCCAATGACAACCGTTGAAAAAAGCCCGAGATTAAAACTTCAATATCACAATATTTAAATATTTAAAACCATGAGACAAGAGTATTATATTCATATTTAATGTTTTTTTTAGGTTTAGAACCCGGATAGGTGCCAGAGACCCGGGTTCTATCCTGGCAATGGGTGCTGTCTGTATGGAGTTTGCACGTTCTCCCCGTGACCTGCGTGTGATTTCTCCGGGTGCTCCGGTTTCCTCCCACACTCTAAAAACACACACGTTTGTAGGTTAATTGGCTTCTGTGAAATTTGCAAATTGTCCTTGGTGTGTGTAGAATAGTGTTAGTTTACGGGGATCGTTGATCGGCATGGACTCGGGTCCCGTTTGTGCACTATATCTCTAAACTAAATAATATTCAGAGATCGACACAAAATGTTGGAGTAACAGCGGAAATATTGGGAGTGCAGGAAAGCTGCTTGGTCCACACAACTAAAGCAAAGCAACAAACAAACGGCTGGAGGAACTGAATCGAGTGCAACAGAACGTGAACATGTAAAGGAATGGTCAACCCTTGCATCTGGATTGATAGTGGAGGGGGAAGATAGCTGGTATAATGCAGTGACAGCAGTGAAAGAGGTGGACCAGAATGGGTGGAATTAGGAGACAGAGGACAATTGATGATGGAGAGAGGCAGAGAGAGGCAAAAGGGCAGATGGTGAGACTGGTGATGGGAGGAGAAATTTAAAGGTGAAGGCAGCTGCTTGAAGCTACTTTACTCAACCTGCTACATCAGAGAGATACGGCAGAGAAACAGGCCTTTCAGTCCAACTGGTCCACATCAACCACATACCACTTTTTATACTCAACATACTCTAACCCATTTAATCCCACAGATTTCCATAAATCCCCTCAGATACCACCACTCACTTGCATACGTGGAACTTATAGTAGCCACTTGTACATAGGAGGAACTTAGAGCACCTGGCGAGGAAACCCACACGGTCACAGAGCGCACGCAAACACCACTCCAAATAAATGATTGTTTATGCATTTGCTACAACCTTAAATTCTACTTAAACACAAATTACTAGGCAAGATAGAATTTTAGAAATTTAAAACTATGAAAACCACCATTTCAAACTTAATTTACCTCATTTAACCTGTCCAAAGGTAGTTCTCTTCATTTTCTATTTAAAATCCCAAACCATATATAGAAAATATCTTTACCATACTTCATTTGATATCGTATTGAGTAGATTTATATTAAATAATGGTGGGCTAAACTGACAATAAGTAAAGCTGTGGATAAAAATGCTGGAGAAACTCAGCGGACGAGGCAGCATCTCTGGAGAGAAGGAATAGGCGACGTTTCGGGTCAAGACCCTTCTTCTGAAGAAGGGTCTGAAGAAGGGTCTCGACCCAAAACGTCGCCTATTCCTTCTCACCATAGATGCTGCCTCACTGGCTGAGTTTCTCCAGCATTTTTGTCTACCTTCGATTTTTCCAGCATCTGCAGTTCTTTCTTAAACATAAGTAAAGCTGTTGTGACTCTGGAACAAATCAGGCAATTTAATTTGGAACAGCAACAGGTCACCACAACTTGTTTTGCCATCTCTGGATGGTTGAACGCTCTGCAAGACCTGGTATTTCATGCAAAACATTGCATCATTTGGGAAAGTACTTCCACAAGGATTCTACCAGAGGAGTCAAAGATCACAAGATAAAATGCGAAACATGGCAATTTGCAAGCTACCATCATAAATTGTGTTGCAATAGACTAGCTTTTAAAAGGCATTAAGAGTTTTCGAACAGCATTCGAACACTCTTAATGACTTTTGAAGTTGCAACAACAACCCTGACAGGAAGATGGATGATATTCTAGCACTGCCCTTATCTGAATAACATATTGTAAGTAAAGCACTGGATGTAAAGCAAAAAAAACCCCCAAAAAACTGGTTTGGCTCAGTCATAACAAAATTGGTCCCCTCTCAATATGAAAATCCCCACATGCAGAATCTCACCACACATGATCCACGAGTCCTACTAACATAACAAAGGTTGGAATGGGTTGGTAGTGGAGGAAACCATAGCTGGTAAAGGGCCTGTCCCACTTTCCCGAGTTACTCATGAATTCTCCTGAATTTTCCCCTTGATTCAAACTCGGAGAATTACGGTAATAGCCAGCCGTAAGTACTCGGGGCTATTTTATTTTACTCGTGGACATTTTTCAACATGCTGAAAAAACGTCCCGACTTACCTGATGTCCCGAGTACCTACGGCTGGCATTACGAGCCACTATTAAACATAACTACTTTCATTTACATGACATTGCTGTGTCTCAAATATTATGGTGTCCTGAAATGAGGGGAACTGTGTATAAACACTGCTGGAAATTTCTACATGGGAAAGCAAAATGTATAAAAACTGTCTTTATTAAAATCTGACAATGTGCACTTTAACCATATGTGATATTTTTTCTATTTTAAATCTCAAATTGTGGAGTACAGAGGCAAGTAAATAAATGATGGGTCTTTGTCCCACACATTATGGTGGGCACTGTACAAAACAGGACTAGAAACCATTATGTGCACTAGAAGATTGTGGTTTTACTCTTATGGGGTTAAAAACAGTTCCAAACAAAAGCCAAAAACAGAGATATTTTCTGAGGCATGGTAGCTTCAATTATGTAATTACTACAAATTATTTGATATCATCTGTCAGCGTTACAGAGAATTTCATGCTAAGCACCATTAGGTTGCTCAATTTAACTTTCTGTAATCAAGGAAATAAGTTCTTTCAAATATTTATAGCTCTATTTCCAAGTCATTATTTAAGCAAAGGGCAGGAAATGATGGAGAAAGTATTAAGCCAAGTCAAAGAGACTGGGTTTTCCCCTAATACAAAGCTATTTCTAAATCACTGCAAGCCCTTTAAAAGATTATGAACTATAAAAGTGGTAAAGGCAAATGCAATGGATCGAAAACAAAAATAATGATTCACTTAACGACCCAATTGCCTGATGTTCCCCTTCTCCCCAGTAATAACATATTCTGTGATGGTGCTTTTTTACTGGCACTAACATCCTCTACACCTCTGATACATTAATACATTTTTATTTGTGGCTCCAAGATGGTGCATTGAATTGTTAAGAAAGGAGACTAAAAATATTTCACAAAACCAGATTTAAAATTTCAGTGAAATAAAAGCAATTGTTCGAAGTGTCAAGTAATTGTTTTATCATTTTTTTTAAATTAAGACAATATTTATGACTCAAAACACTAAAGAACATTATATTAAACACATGGCAATGCCACAGCTTGTAAACAATGTACCAGACTCCTCCATTAAAATCCCATAGTATTCCTCGTTTAACTGATATGATGCTGGAAGGAGTAGCCCTTAGGATTCGCTCTAGATTCCATGGAGTCTCATTGCGCACATTAAACACAGACAAGGAAACATGTTGTTGATTACAATCTTTGATGGCTCTCAGCTGATGAATTATGTTCATTATATCCCTCAACTGATGAATGCTCCAACATGTTTCTCAATATTTGGAAATGGTATTGAAACTAACAAAGGCCTAGATGTATTCTGGGCGGAATATTTCAATGCCCATAGCACGTCTCCAACAAAATTATTTTACAGCAACTTAATGTATATACCCCATCTTCATTGATCAAACTAATGTACTTCATATTCCACTTTATTAATCAGAAGCCATTTTGTGCACCTACAGGCAAAGTTCTTACCTCAGAATTATGTAATCCTTGACTCCTACAAGTGCTTGGTGTATCATCACTAAAATCCGCCTGAGATAAAACCACTCCAATTCTCCCTTTGCCCAAGTTCCCATCTGAAGAAGGGTCTCTACCCGAAACGTCACCTACTCCTTTTCTCCAGAGATGCTGCCTGTTACTCCAGCATTTTGTGTCCACCTTCCTATCTGTCAATTTGGTTATGTTTCACGAGTGCCTCTGATCGTAATTACCCAAATGGCCATGCATCATGAATACCTCGACCTGAAGTGGCCAAAGGTTGCTGGAACACATATCGCAAGAAAACCAATTCTGTACTCAATTTATGTCAGTGCGTACAATTTACAATTTGAGGAATAACAATACATCAAAAAGGACAGCCTGAGGGAATGAGACAAAAATCAACTGTCCCATCTCAGTGAATGCCTCAACAAAAAACAGCCCAGCACAGACAAGTAAATAGCTCTTAGATCTAACTAAGCTTTTAGTTTAATGTTGGGCTGTTATGGAAGAAAATTAATGGTTGTTAAATTGGTTGGAATACTATAGAGGTAGAGATATGCAGAGTTAAGTGTTTGGTTTCAACAGGAATTTACTAGTTTCTTTACGAATGTAGCTGGGACATTGTTGGCCGGTGTGGGTGAGTTGGGCCAAAGGGCCTATTTCCACACTCTATGACTATGTGAAAATTATTTAATAAGCTTTATACCCACTGGAGGGTACAAAAGTGACCCGGAGCTTATCTTAAAGAGAGGACAAAGTACGCAGAATGCATTACACAGATATGGTTTAACAAAAGGGGAATTTTAATCTTACTGACGTCCAAGATACAAGGCGACTTCCAGCCACAACAGATTTTTAAAAATCCTTCTTTTGCTATTTCCTCATGCCATACCGAGCCTAGACACATCATTACTGCCAACAATGACATGTTGCTCAGAACAAGCAATTAGAAAATGGGTGTGAACTGGCTTTTCATATAGCATACAAGAGCTGGTCGGGCATAATAGCTGATGAAGACTTATCAAATCTCTGATAAAGAAAATCACTCTCGACTTCAATGCACCAGCATTAAATTTACTCAAATAAGAAGGGCTTATAATGATCCAGGTTTCCGTTATGGGGAGTAATTACTTTTCATGAAAAATAAATTAAGAAAAACATTTGAATAAAGGATCAAAAAATGGTTTGCAATGGCTGTGCGTATTTATTGGGGCGAGTGATAGAGAAGTGATGGCAATCAAAAGATATTTGAAATGATTAAAAAAGTGGTTACATTTAGTTTAGTTCTAGAGATAAAACATGGAAACAGACCCTTCTCCGATGGTGTCCACGCCGACCAATGATCACCCGTACACACTAGGGATAATTTAATGAAGCAAATTAACCTACAAACCCACAAGTCTTTAGAATGTGGGAGGAAACTGGAGCAACCGGGAGAAACCCATGCAGTCACAGGGAGAACGTTCAAACTCCGTATAGACAGCCCACTTAGTCAAGATCGCACCCGGGTGCTTGTCACAGTAAGGCAGTAACTAGTACTGTGCCCTAATGAGGAAATTATAAATTGTTTTAGTACAGACCGAAATTTACAAGTTGAATAGCACAACCTGTTAGGATAATCGAGGGACATTTAGCAATAATTCTCTGCAAGGAATTAGACACATAAGGATTTACAGAATGTGTTGGACTAAGTGAGAATTATTCCTTGCAACCAATTCAATAACCACCCATGCTGGAAAATTCTGAAAAATGCACAAATCCAGTTCTAGCAAGTAAAATACCCAGCCACAATCAGTTTACCACAGCTGCTAGCCAAGTCATAGTACAATTTTAATACAATTTTTAAATTTCGTGGGAGCATAGAGTTGATCCATTATTGCAATTTAATATATTTTTTTAGTATTTTCAAGATTGATGTTACAGCAAATTCACATCTGTACCCGTCCAAAATTACCATTCACAGTGCAAGGTCTGGTGTACTATTTTAATTGCAGAGGCTCAATGTGAAATAAAAAGCTTCACTTAAGGGGCTTCAACTCTGGACTAAACATATATTTATGCTTCCATTAATTGCCCATCAAATAGCCACATATTTCATCATCCAGCAGGCTTATTCATAACTAAATACACTGGATGAGCTCCCTCAGTGGCTTATTGGATGATACAAAGCTGGATGAGATACTGAATTATGCAAACCACAAGGTACCACATTTCTTACTTCATCTCTGCTGGGGCAGCACCAACAGCATTCTTGAACTATTTCCAGCTCCCACAGCCTTAGAGTGTTGGTGTAAATGCCTCTCTTGCTGAAATAGCCCACAAACACACAATGACTTAGTCCGGGGGGGAGGGGGGGCACCATTGGTATAAATGTACAATTACACAAGCCAGCAACTTCAGAAGTGGATTAGAAACTGACAGAAGCAATTGAAAAGTCAACAGTAACATTTCCATGTAGTAATATAAAAGGGTCTTTTTTTTTTTTTTTTTAAATCAGTGTAATTTCAGCCCAAAACATCTGCAGATCTTTGTTATTTCAAAAATAAATCCAGTGGTTTTCACGACTTGCATTAAAAAGTCTTGAAAATAGATTGTGAGGCTTAAAAGTTTAACAAAGAAAACAGCTGACAGAATTGGTGCATTGATCCATGTTTATTTATTTGGTCTTATTCTTTTATTTGCTTGTGACATTAGTTTTGAAAAGTATACCTAACGTTCTGGAAGGGTACCTGCAGATTGGTATACTGCAAACGCGACTCATAATTTCCGATAAAAAGTAAGAAACTAAATACCAGTTAGCCTAACATCTGTTGCTAAGAAAATGTTGGTCAGACAGACAGAAATAATACAAGAAAGCACGTTTTATGAAAGACAAATCACATTTGGCAAATTTACTAGTGTTACTCAATAAGTGTAGAATAGAACCCATAGAAGTAGCGTATTTCAATTTCCCCCAAGATGTTTGTTAACAGATCCACATAAAGAATACAAGAGCTCATGGTGGCAGGACAATTTACAAACGTGGATTGAAAACTACTTCACATATAGAAGGCAAAGATTTGCCTTTTTCTGGCTGGTTAGACGTAACTAGTGGTGTGTCACCAGGATCACCTTTTGGTCATCAATTATTTACTATCTATATTATTGGCTTGCAGGAGGGGAAGACCAGAGACTATTGAAGTTTGTTGATGACATACATTGATGCAAGCCTATGTTGCAATGAGGCTATTTGAACTGCAACAAGGTTAGGTTGAATGAGTGAGCAAAAAGTTGACAAACAGAGTTTAATGTTACAAATTGAGAGATAATAGTCTTTTGATTTTCTAGAGCAGCGGGTCAAGGTTACAACTTGGCCTTTTATACAGCATGACTATCAAATGCCTTCTGGAAATCCAAACACACTGTATCTCCAGGCTTCCCATATTCAATGAAGTAATACGCAGTCAGTTCAAGTGTAACAAATTTGTGATACGTGACTTAACATTCATTAAAAATCATGTTGTATAGGTTCATTCAATAAAAAAGGTAGCATGCATGTACAGCAAGTACATGAAGGCAATTGACATACCGGCCTCTATTGCAAAGAGAATTGAGTTTGTAAATAGAGTGATACTGTTATAATTGTTGAGGGTGTTAGAAATGCATATTCTGTGCATGGTTTTGGTTCCCTTGTTTGAGAAAAACATTCCAGCATTAGTAAGTTGCTCCATCACAAATAGTTAGAAATGTTAAGCCTGTATGAGTTTAGAAGAATGGTGGTGATCTTACTGAAGCATGGTTCAATGGTTCTTTGTTGTCACAAATGCACTGCATGGTGAAATTCTTTTTGCATAGCTCACATGCACGATTCGGCATATTTTGGAGCCATTTACAAAAAATGCCAGTCTGATCCACGTGGTCAATGTACTGGAGCATCTCCCGATCCAGGTATAACCCAGGTCAGTGGAGGGCCTCTTCCATCACTCAGCCTGCAAACCAAAGAAAGATACCAAGGGTACACAAAATTGCTGGGGAAACTCAGCGGGTGCAGCAGCATCTATGGAGCGAAGGAAATAGGTGACGTTTCGGGCCGAAACCCTTCTTCAGACTGATGGGGGGTGGGGCGGGGGGAGAAAGAAGGAAAAGGGGAGGAGGAGGAGGAGCCCGAGGGCGGGCGGATGGGAGGGTGGGAGAAGGCAGCTAGAGGGTTAAGGAAGGGGAGGAGACAGCAAGGGCTAGCAAGGGGACTGACAGGGCGAATTGAGATGATTTCATGAGTGGGAGTGTCTCGAATGAGGAAACAGTCACAATAAAGAGGACATCATTTAAAGATGTATTGGAATTTCTACTCAGAGACTGCAAATGTCTGGAATTCTCTCTCCTGGAGGTTGGATCACTGGAAACATTTAAAGAGGTAGCTGAACCCAAGAAAGAATTGGGAATTGAAGGCTATGTGAAACTGGCACAGAGGAGATCTTTAATTTTTGAGGTGGTCCACTCTTGCTCCCATTTCTTGGGTTGCGTACACAAGTTGAAAAAAAATTGCAACCACTTCTTTGCTGGCTACAAATTCTAACGTTTTGTGGACTTAAATTATCTGATAGATATAGCGTATCGTAAGAGCTCTGCATCCCTTTATGTATCTAATTCAAAACTTTAAGACAAGGTCTGCTCCATTTCTGTAAGCTCTTTTATAAGAATGTCCTTGCCTGCTCGCTCTTCTCTTCAAGCTCTGACCTGCAAGATAATCCAGGTCTCTCTTTACATTCCATGATCACAGCAAAGCTTCAGCTCCAAAATAAATATCCAAGTACGTTTGTGCAGGTCACCCATCCTTCAAAAGCTCCTGCAAACTGATCTGCCCCTAATTTTCTTCATTACCAACTACAAAAGCCCAATGCCACATTAAACATTCTCTGTGGATTAATTCTCGAGGTTTCGTAGCCTCTATCCACAGGTTAGCATCCAGAATTCAATTTTATTAAACATTGTTTCAATGATTGAAAGCAGCTACAAGTCTCTAGATCGATAAATACATTGTGTACCAGTACACAAGAAACATACATCATCAAATCTAGGACCCCAGTTTCAAGAATTTTGAACTTATAAAGCACAGCTATAAAAGTTAACAATGTTTAAAATCCTAATGACAAAACCAATTGCATTCTGCTGTGAATAAAACTAGTCGCATCACAAGTATCTTTCCATCCTGCAATATGCAAGTAAATTGCCAATCTTATTCTTTCCCATTTTCACACTTCCAAGTGATTAGATCACAAGTTTCAGGGAAACATTTACCACCTTTTAAAACAGACATCAACAAAGCAGGGGGGAAACAACACTATGTTAGATGCAAGCAATACCATAAATTACAAAATTCAGCCATAACATGAGGCCTATCAAGCAGAGACCACGTAGAGTCTAAGCACAACGCAAGACGTAAAAATACCCATGGTTACTCGGTAATATGAAAGGTTAAAGCGTATTTTTCCAAAAACTTAAACTTAAACCTAACCCAAACTCATCCCCTCCTATCCCCATGTGCACACTTTCCAGCAGAGGAGGTATAAATCATTAAAGTTACAGCAGTTACATACCCGTCAGTGACTGCAGAAGCAACTGGAGACTGAATTAAAACTGCAGATGGAACACATTTCGAACATGTTCTACAGTTTCTGCGAGAGAGGCCCATCTAATACCCAGTAGTAATGCAAGTATGACAATAACAGACAAGGCAAGGAAGAATACAGGGGTAGCACATTTAAACATTTGCTGTTGAGATCAATACATAAATTATGGCCGTTTGGATGTGGTGCAGGGCATTCACCTCCAACAAAACTATTCCCCAGAGAGGACAAATAAAACAGAACAATTCCAGAAGCACATTACATACACCTTGAGAACATGTTGATTTAAATCATGTTTTACTTCCTCAACTGAAGACACCAATTAACATCAGCAGAAACAAAGATTCAATCTGCATTATTCTAGAAATCAAGATATTTACAAACTAGTCTGGCAGTATAATAGTAAAGCATTATCATCAATGCTAATAAAGAAATAAAAATTCCACTGTAATCCCTCCTCATAAACAAAGTTCATATTTAGTGGACTCTATACAAAGTCTTGCAAGTATAGTTTATTATTGTCACGTGTGCCGAAGTACACATGTTTTCACACATATGGAAACATTTCAAAACTGCCCTTCTTTCAGCTATTTCATTAAAAAGGCAAATTTGTTCTGCTTACACCAGCCAATGACTTTCATTGAGCATTGCTTTGCATGTTTAACCAATTTGTTGGTTGAGTGTTAACCTTTCCACCCCACCTCAGTTTGCCTCCATCAAAGCTCTAGTAAAATTGGATAAGCTAATGCAAAAAAGATTTGCAAACAGTTCCTGCAACAAATATAATTTTGTCGTGACTTTGACCTAATTGCCTCAGTAAATCTAATTACTTAAATCATAGTACAAAGGCACAGATCTTTCAGCGTTGTTTTTTGCTGTCTTTCAGTCCAAAACAGCCAACAATATGGAAAACCAACTGTATGTTGTGCACACAAAAAGCAGGATAAAATCAAATTGGCTAATTAGTATCCAATCCATTTGCTCATATTAAAGAGATAACAGGCTTCATCAACAGTGCTGCCAAGTAGCAACTACTAATTAATAACAAACATAATGATGGTCATTTTGGATCTAACCAGATCTACTAGCCTGCAGACCTCAGTGGTCCATATATAGACCAAACACATGAATTCCAGAGATAGGAACGTGATGTCAGAGTACTCTGGCATAAGCAAAATCAATAAATAGGCTATGGAAAAACCATCCCAGTTGTTGAACTTGCAACTTCAAGGACAATGGTTGAGGGAGGTCAATTATTCCAAAACCACAACATCACCGTGGGAGTTTCCCAGGATAGTATCCGATGGCCAAACATTTTCCGCTTTGTCATCTTAAAGTTCACTGATGCTTGAACAATGTTCCATTCCACTGGTAGGAAGCAGAAAATGATGGAAGATTGTGATTCAGACTGAAGGCCTTTTACTGGTGGTGTGCCACAGGATTGGTGCTGGGCCCATTGCTGTTCGTCATTTGTTTAAAAAATTTGAATGAGTATACAAGGCAGTTTGTGAGCTCACACCCGGCCTCTTGCGAAGACACTATACCCTACTTTCAATTTCTCTATCTCAGCTGCATCTGCTCCCAAGATGAGGCTTTCCACTCTAAGACATCCGAGATGTCCTCTAGTCAAGGGCCCGTCCCACCGTACGAGGTAATTCAATAGTTCTCCCCTGATTCGCGCTCGTGTAATGTACGTAGCGGGTACGTAGGAGCGCGTGGACGTCACGTAGCGGCTCGTACGAGTTAACGGTAGGTACTCGGGATATCCGGTAAACTAGTGACGTTTTTTCAACACTGTGAAAAACGTCCACAAGTAAAAAAATACTCGTGATGAAAAAAATTGTTACTTTTTACTCGTACGAGCCCCTACGTACATTACACAAGCTCGAATCAGGGGAGAACTCGGGAGAACTCCTGAATTACCTTCTTTATTCTCTTTTTTTTCTTATTTCACCTCACTTCTTTGTTTTCTCCTTCGGGCTATACAGCCCCATGGGCTCTTTCTTTTCTATTTCTTCTCGAACTAACAATATCACTATATAATATTCTCTTTCTCTCTATTTCTTGCTTTTCTTACTTTTTTTTTTACTATTAAATTTAAAATAAGAAGTTGTACACGAAATGTACTATGTTATTCATGTCTTATATTATTGTACACTACTTCTAATAAAAATATTTTTAAAAAAAAAGAAAATTAGCGGGTGAGGCAACATCAATGGAGCGAAGGAATAGTTTTTGGTTGAGACCCTTCTTCAGGCTGGAAAAGGAAAGGAAGAGGCGGAGACAGTAGGCTGTGGGAGAGCTGGGAATGGGGGGGAGACAGCAAGGACTACCTGAAATTGCAGAAGCCAATGTTCATACCGCTGGGGTGTAAACTATCCAAGCGAAATAGGAGGTGCTGTTCCTCCAATTTGCGGTGGGCCTCACTCTGGCCATGGAGAAGGCCCAGGACAGAAAGGTCGGATTCGGAATGGGAGGGGGAGGTGAAGTGCTGAGCCACCGGGAGATCAGGTTGGTTATTGCGAACTGAGTGGTGTTGTGCAAAGCGATTGCCAAGCCTGTGCCTGGTCTCACCGAGGTTGATCATACGCTGAATAATCCAACCACATTTTTGTTTGGAAGTGGAAAGAAATAATAGAAATTGCATTCATTGCAATGTGTAAAAAGAGTTGAAATACTGTATACACTGTATTATAATTTTGCTGCATGTCATTGTGGTATATAATGTCTACTTTCTATGATTCTATGATTCTATGTCTTGATTGGTGAATATGTTTAGTTTGTGACTTTATTTGAAGCAGAAATAATATGTGAATGCTTCATTGAGAATAATTCCGACTGGTAACTACGCACTTCGTCCGAGCACATTATCGCACGCGTCATACAAGCCGTCTTAAATGGCCACCTAAACTGTAATTTGGCAACCTAAAAAGCTGCCTAGGTTGCCCGGCTGAAAACAGAGAAAAAAAGTTGAGCCCTGATCAGTGTATTTACTTTCCTAGGCATCCGAGAAGATTTGCCACGAGGGTGTGAGGAACTTGGGAGATGGTGCATTGCTACTTGTTCCCAGTCAAGATCTCGCCAGTGCCCTGTTGCACTTACATAGGACACCTTTGTTCCTGTACTCAAAAACCTTTGCAGTTGTATGGAGCTTTGCAAAACCACATTTGGAGTGTTATATACAGTTTTGGTTGCTACAGGAAGGATGGGAGGCTGGAGGGGGTGCAAGAGCTTCATCGGGATATGACCTGGATTAGGGAACATTAGCTACAACAGGTCACACAGACATAGATTACTTTTTCTGGAGCTTTGAGGAGTGACCAGACAGAATACTATAAAATTATGAGAGGCAGTGGTATAGTACCTAGTGAGGGTAGACAAAAATGCTGGAGAAACTCAACAGGTGAGGCAGCATCTATGGAGTGAAGGAAATAGGCAACGTTTCGGGTCAAGACCCTTCTTTACCAAGTAAGAATCTTTCACACGTTGAAGCAGCCAAATACAGGATGGCATAAATTTAAGGTGAGAGGGGTAAAGTTTAAAAGGAACTTTGCATGGCTTTTTTTTTTTTAAAAGGCTGAGCGATAGATGCAGGTAGACCCTGCTGGGGGAAGTGGTGGAAGCAGACAGCAATTTTTAAGAGCCATTAGACAGACAGGAATAGGCCAAGAATAGGGGAATCATGGTCAGCACAAAACAGATGGCTGAACTTTATTGCCTTCCTTCACAGTGGGAAACCTTGATTCCGCTGCATGGGGATGTTCATGTTAAATTCTATCGTGTGTTGTGTTTTTTTTATTCGTATGGCTGTATGGTAACTCAAATCTCACTGTACCAATTGGTGCATGTGACAATAAGTGTAACTTGAACTTGAAAATGGGCTGAAGGGCCTGTATCTATACTGTTCTATGTAAATAATATCCGCTTTGAAAGAGTTACTTTTTAATTAGCATTCCATTTTCCATCAGACTGATTATCTTTTATGAATTTGCCTCACCAAGTCAGTACACTATCTACTGCAATAGAGTCCTCAGTTGAGGTGATCCAGATCAATAGTAATATAGGAATCCTTTCAAAATGGTTGTAGTTCTTGGAATAGGTGGTCCTATATTTAGTGCCCTCAGCTTTTGCAGACCAAATGTGACAAATGCTGTACAAGTTATTGCCATACTCTACTCTGGCTCTTGGCCATTCCTCATTTAATATTTCCTCCTCGGCATATGCCCTTTCTCACACTTTGCTTCCAAAAACAGTCAAAAGCAAGGCCTCCATTCAACCAAATATTGAGAATGAAAATGTGGATTCATCCATTATGCTGTGCAATTATTTCCATAATACGTGGGCTGAATGTTCTAGTGACCTTTGCAGGCACATTTTACGCAACCACAAACAAAAAACATGCAATTACCTACACCCATTCACAAACTCAGTGCCCCAAAATGCTTTACAAACAAGTAGGTTTGACGGAGTGCGAGTTTTGAGTTGCTGCCTGACATGCACATGGGAAGCGGTACTAAATAAGAAAAACACATGAAATTGAAATGCAATGTAGCAGACATCGTGTAGAAGTTTCAGCCAACCTTTTCAGGTGCACAGCGAGGCCTTTTCACCTCTGCATTGAGTGATTGCTTAAGCTCAGGGATTGAAAACCAGGTAGGAGCAGATTTCTCAGCTTATGTTTTTATATATAGTATAGGGATCGATCATAATACAGCATAAAACATTAAATATTCTTATATCCATTTCTCCATATAAAGATTCAATCTTTAACATCATATTTCCCTTCCTCTACTCAGAACTCTGAAGAGAATCACACATGGATCAACTTGGAAGCAATACAGTTAATGATGCCAAAAAAAAAATATTGAATGAAGGTATCTCCTAAGCAGCAGGTTCAAAAGTGGAAAATAATAAAATGAATAAGAAAAATTGCTGCAGAATGGATTGAGCACAATAAATGAGAAGATGCAGGATGGTTTTGATAGCTTCCCACTGAAAGGTTTTAACATCAGTGGTTCCATCCTTAGATAAAGATGTTAACTTTGGAATGGAGAATAAAGGGAATGAACATTCATTTCAGTAGACCACAAACCACCAACTCAACCATAGGCATTCAGACATTAAAAATGAATGAATTTCCTAAGAACATCAGATCAGGGTAGATTTATGTTCACAAGCCTGCACTATCATTTGTTAATGGTTAATTTGTGGCCTACCTCCACCACCTGTATACCCCATATCATCTTTGCTTAAACACCTACCCATCTTAAATTTAATATCAACTGTTGACCTAGCATCAATATTCTTCTGCCAAGAATTGTTTCCAACTTCACTCTGGAGGGACCTGGATCTATTTTTTAGGACCACATACCCTACAACTGTTCTTCATAATATCTGGGAATTCTGCTGAATTTAGGGATAAATCCCTCCGACCAATTCCCTCTATTAAGAAAGAGATATGGCTCAGTGAGACAACAAGGTCAGAAATGAAAATGTTAAACGTGCCAATATTTGTCTCTTGGATATGTTTCCATAGACACCAAATCCCCAAGTAATCTTAATGCTTTAGCAAAGACAGTGATTTCATTGAAATGTAGAAGATAAAATATGAAACACAGATTAAATCTCAATGGGCTAGTTATACATTTTGAGATGATGGAAATTGTGGACAGTGTATGTCATTCACTTGGATTCCCAGAAATACTACATTATTTCAGAAGTTTAATACCGAATAGCCAGGAGATTCAAAGGATAATTAGAATGGATTCTGATTGGCATTTGGAGCGATTGAATCTGAGGCAGTGAAGGAAGAGGGGAAGAAAAATCTGAGAAGAATATAATAAATGCACTCCTTTGGGATTTGCCCTGGTATCTCAACTTTTCTACAAAAGGAACAGAGATGCGTATTCACATTTTCAGATAACCCAAGTTAAGAATCACAACATAATGGAAGCATTAAGTTATAAGGGGACAAACTAACTAATTGAATCAAACTGCAGCAGGTGGACTACAGTGCAAGATCATCCACTTCAGATCCAAGAAAAACAAATGCAACTATGTTCCTAATAGGAAAAGATAAACATTAAGTGTTCAGGTACATGGTTCTTTGATCAGATTTTATCTAGAATTGCATATTTAGTTTTGGAAGGATATACTGACCTTGAAAAAATGAGCAACACAGATTCTTCAAAATGATACCAAGTCTCATTAGAGCTGTGATTTGGACAGGGCATAAATCAAATGTACTCGGAATTTGAAAGAAAGTAGGTAAAATAATGCAATCTTTAGAGTGGTCCTGGAGGGAATGTAAAAAAAGATATTTTCCCTGTTGGAGAATTCAGCATGGAGTCTCAATGTTAAATTTACACAAGGTATTTGAGAAAGAAAAAATCCAAAAGTCCATTTAAATGGAAGTTTTTCATTAAAGAATTTGGATTTGAGGGGCATGTGCCATAAATCAAGGTATTAAACCAAGTAGTAGCGATAAATTGATGCATCAACTGGAAAGGCGCTATATAAATCCCATCCATTATTATTATTATTATTATTATTATAGTTGCAAATTGTAGGATAAATTCAAAGTAGCAAAGAAGTACATCACTAAACCAATACATTCCACAAAATGTAAATGATCCATTTTAAGAGCTGAGCAGCCACAGGAATAAAATGAGGCAAAGACAGAATAAAACAAATAATGCTTTGACAAAAAAAATGACGGGGAAAGCTAGGCAGAGCAATAAATTAGCAGTAAAACTAAAACAGACTTTTAAAATCTTGTAAGGAAATCAAATCAAATTGTATAAGCTTCCATAAATATATTAAGAGTGCTAAAGGGGATGGGGAGAGAAAATTACTCTAATTGGTAGATTATAAGGAGAGATCTACTAGTATTTCAACTATTCACCACACGTATCATCAGTTTGAATGAAACAATAGAATTGCAAGTACTGAAAAGGGCTTCCCAGGCTTTATCCCGCCCCCACCTCTTCTAGCTTTCTCGCCCCCCTTTCATCAATCAAGTCTGACGAAGGGTCGCGACGCAAAATGTCACCCGTTCTCTAGAAATGCTGCCTGGCTTGCTAAGTTACTTCAGCTTTTGTCGTTGTTTAAATAAATCAGCATCTGCAGTTCCTGGTTGGAAGGAACTGTGGATGCTGGTTTAAAACGATGATAGACACGTAAAGCTGGAGTACCTGAGACATTCTCTGAGCCACTGAGTTACTCCAGCTTTTTACGTCATTCTGCAGTTCTTGGTGTGTTCAACAGAATTAGGTCTATCTTTAAAATGTTGCACTAAGTTCGAAGGCACAGTCAGCTGACTAGCTGGAGAAAAGGAAGTTGCAAAGAAACATTATAAAATAAATAGGTGAAACTGCACCAGATGGAGTTCTGCACAGGGATGCCGAAGGTCACCCACATTGCAACCAAAAAGAAAAAAAGGATCACATTGAAATGCATTCCATTCAGACACTAGAAAGAAAATGATTTGGGTCCCCAGGTGTATTAATCATTTAAAAGCAGGTGTGAAAAAATAATCAAATGGCTAAGAGCATGTTAGCCTTCTCAAGGGTACAAGAATACAGAAAGGGAGGAAGTTATGCTTTATTTGTACATCTTGGTCGGACCCCAGCTGGAGTTTTATGCATTGCACATCAGGAGGATATACTGGCCTTGGAGGGGTTCGGTATGAATTCCATAGAATTATATGAGGGCTTTAAGGTTTACTGCTTGATGATAAGTTGCATACATTATTACACCCTCTAGTTGTAGGATAAATTAATTGGGGTTCTAAGATGATCAAGGATAAAATAAAGTAGATATATCAAGTAATCTTGTGGTAGAGAAAATCCAGAGGGATTTTTATTTCAAGTAGAAAAATTGTCAAAGGGTAGCGGAAATTAGTAACTTACTTCTCGTATGAATTATAGTTCCCAGAGATCAAAATCATCAAAAGGTATCTACTACAGCTGAATGACAGAATAAACTGGAACATCAGCCCCCAACATGGGGTTTGTGAACCCTTACGTTGACATGGATTACACTGGTGCCACGAAACTTTAAGATTGCAGACATTTTGCCAGTATGTGCCAAGTAGAAATACACAAAACCCTATTCAGCACACAAACTGTTTTGGCTACTTGACTGCTAGCAATCTACAAAACAGCCCCAACTTTTAAACCGTAATTACGTTATTGTAAAGGCATCTGGAATTTATTTTGTTGGGAGAGGGTAAGAAACAGCAGCAGGTATGTGTGTAAACAAGCAGGGATTTCATTCAAAAGAGGTTGGAAATCATTGCCCGTAGGCGTAAATGGCTTCTTCCTCCCGAATTCCCAAAAGCAACCCATATCTTTGGGAAAGGGCCAATAACAAGATAATTTATGGATCCAAGCCACTCCACCTGAACAACATCATAGCTGGAGAAAAAGATCCAAGACAAAATAAATGATTGACATACTAGGAGCAACAAGCTCAGTTTTTGATAGGCCATACATTATGGGAGATGCTGGAAGAAAATAAGCAATTGAGTTAAACATTTCTAAGCTAATATGAGCATGTAAACATCCTTGAGATTACTTTCTATGAACTGATGTGTAACACTATAAAGTAAAGGATTTGAACAAAACTCTTGAGCCATTAGCTTCCATTTTCTTTTTTAAAAGAGAGCTACAGAAAATTGCCTGAACACAAAAGATAAAACTGAACTGTGTCTGAAGAAGGGTCCCAACCCAAAACATCACCCATTCTTTTTCTCCAGAGATTCTGCCTGACTTCCAAGTGAGATACATTTCTTCCTGTGTTTCCCCACTGTGGGGTTTAAACATGTAATCGCATCATATGCAAATAAAACTCACTCACTCCATGACACACTTGTTGCACTATGATTTCCAAGTGACAGCAATGTTGGAGAATTTTGCTTTCAACAATCAATAGTTTTTTACCTGTCCAAGTATAGAACAGGAAAAACAGGGCATCAGCCTGAAAATATCTTCACTGTTCTCCACCCTCAGGATTAAGTTCCATAACAACCAGTGTAACATTCTTTCTCAATAACCACACCATTCTTGTTAGTTCCACAGCTTTCCCATCTAAAATAATTCTCCAGAGACACACCCAAATGTCCATTGCTGGTATCAAATTTCATTCATAAAATAACCCGATTCAGCAAAAATTAAAGGGATTCATAAATATGATAAAAGGGCTGAAAGGTACATTGATCAGAAAACAACTAAGCAAAATTTACTGAGCATGGGTGAAATGCTAACTGAGAACTTGATATCAGTCTTTACCAATAAAAATGTTGGAGCATTATGATGGGATCCGGATAAAATTGACGAAAGTACCAAAAGGCTAGCTGCGCTGAAAGCGAATAAATTGTCAGGCCCATATGGAATGAATCTCGAGCTGTTGACAGAACAAACTAAATAAATAAATTGCAGATGCCCTTCCACAATCTCACAAACATATAGAAGACGTGTGTGCGTAGAGGGAGAACTGGAAGACTGAAAAATGTTACACTACTAATCACACAGAAAGGCACAGTTATGAACTCTATTTACAGATCAGTTAGTACAACCACAGTGCGGGGGGGGGGAAATAATGGTCAAGGAAATAATTAAGGACAGAACTATCAGTTTTTGGGCAACTGAGGATTAATTAGCAGGAGCCAGTTTGGATTTGTTATGGACTTTGTGTCTAACCAACAATAGATATTTCTGATCAACCAACAAAGAGGATTGATGAGGGATATAATATATATATAGTTGTTGTAGTGTATAAGGACCTCAAAAAGTACCACAATGAATGTGTCATCAAGATTGAAAGTCGTGGATTGAAGAGAGGCTCCAGCAGTATGATTAGATGATCAGCTGAGCAATTGGTGAAAGGTTGTTTTTCAAACTAGAGTATACAGTGGAGTTCCCCAAGGAACAGCCCTGCGAAGATTGATTTTCTTTATATAATTTTAATAATGGGGGTCTGCATCCAAACGGAACAAGCTCCAAATTTGCAGATGACGAAACACGGAGGTACAGTGAACTGCGAGGTTCGTAATAGCAGATATAAATGGGCTGTAGAATTGGCAAAGCAGTGGCATATGGAATGTAATTGAGAGAAATGTGAAATTTACATTTAGGTAGGAAGAACATGGGTCAATATAAATTACAGAGGAAACATTTTAAATGGGTATCAGAACAGATGTTGAAGTAAATGTCCCTAATGCTTTCAAGGCAGCAAAGCTGAGGAAAAAAAAAGTAATGTCAACGAAAAGCAAACAGGACGCTGGTCTTCATGAGCAGTTGCATCTAGTATACGAGTAGTGAAACGTTACAAAATAGTAGGAACAAGGAAATGCAGATGATGGTTTACAAAAAAAAACACAAAATGCTGGGGTAACTCAGTGGGTCAGGCAACATCTCTGGAGAAGGCGGATAGGTGATGTTTCAGACTAAACTGGTCTGAAGATGGGTCCCAATCCAAAACGTCACAAATCCATGTTCTCCAGAGATGCTGCTGACCTGCTGAGTTACTACAGCATTTTGTGCCCTTTTACACAAAATAGTGATTGTTCCACAAGTAGATGATGACATTCAGTTTCAGGCTCCACACCAAGGGTAATGAATGGGATAGTGATTCCCAAATGACTCCAGAGGCAGGAGATTTTAGCTATTATGTGTATTTAAAGCATATATTAAATACATTTTTATATCGAGTTCATAAATGATAGGCGTAGAATTAGGCCATTCAGCCCATCGTCTACTCCACCATTCAATCATGGCTAATCTATCTCTCCCTCCTATCCCCATTCTCCTGCCTTCTCCCCATAACCCCCGACGCCCATAGTAATCAAGAATCTATCTATGCCTTCCAAATATCCATTGACGGCCTCCACACCCTTCTGTGGAGAGCTAGTGGATTGCTCAGACATGAAGATGGTATGGACAACACAGCTACAATGGCCTCCTTCCATCAAGTGCCCATTTTGAGATTCACTATTCATCAGGTTAATTCAGATTCACCCCAAAACCAAGCAAGTTTTCTCATGAAAAATATCTTGCATGCCTTCCACCTTCAGCCTCTGTACAACACAACGTCTACTTCTGACGTGGTCATATTGCATCCATTAAGTAGTTGCCTTTATGTGATTGAGATATTATTCCTTTCAGCTTATTTTTCCAGCTCTAGTTATTTTTGGATCCATAAATAATCCATCGTTTCTTTCTTTTTTTTTAATCCCAACAATCTTTTGGCTCTCTATCACATTTATTCAGCGTATGATCTGCTGGGCCACACCCTCATCCCCACCTCTAATGCCCTGGTACACATTAAACCACGCACCTCGCCCTGGCACAACCCTAATTTTCAAAGAATGCAGACTGCTAGGTTCAGATGACAAATTGTTCATCCATTCACAGAACTGCACAGACCTTATTAAACATTGGGTCTTTCTCTCATCTGCTAGAGTTCCTCACAATTCCAGGCTCATCCCCAAATGAAAAGATAACCATTGGCTTCTTATTTCTATTACAGTGTTCAGTACTCCCATCAAACCTCACCCATCCCTTCTATTCAGCAATGGTAAGGAGCTCATGATGAATTACTCTCACTAAAATTAAGATTCCTTAATCTGATTTCTCTGCTGCTTTCTTCCATTCCCAACATATCAGGTTAAATTCCTTCCAGCCACCAGCCCCCACATTGAACTTGCATCTCTATACCATCTTCCTCTCATATCTTCTCAGAGCCCATTTCATCCTCAAGAATTTATAATAATAATAATAATAAATTTTATTTATGGGCGCCTTTCAAGAGTCTCAAGGACACCTTACAAAAATTTAGCAAGTAGAGGAAAAACATGCAAGGGGAATGAAATAAATAGTAGACATGACTAGTACACAAATTAAAGACAGAATTCAATTCAAAACACAATACGAGGCAATTCATGCACAGATGAAAAGGGAGAGGGACGTGGGGCTAAGGATAGGCAGAGGTGAAGAGATGGGTCTTGAGGCGGGACTGGAAGATGGTGAGGGACACGGAATTGCGGATCAGTTGGGGGAGGGAGTTCCAGAGCCTGGGAGCTGCCCTGGAGAAGGCTCGGTCCCCAAAACTGCGGAGGTTGGACTTGTGGATGGAGAAGAGACCGGCTGATGTGGATCTGAGGGACCGTGAGGGTTGGTAGGGGGAGAGGAGGTCAGTGAGATATGGGGGGGGGGGGCAGATGGTGGAGGGCTTTGTAGGTGAGGATCAGGATTTTGTAGGTGATCCGGTGGGAGATGGGAAGCCAGTGAAGTTGTTTGAGGACTGGAGTGATGTGATGCCAGGATTTGGTGTGGGTGATGAGTCGGGCGGCTGCGTTCTGGACCAGTTGGAGTCGGTTGATGTAGGTGGAGCTGATGCCAAGGAGAAGTGAGTTGCAGTAGTCCAGTCGGGAGGAGATGAAGGCATGGATGAGTCTTTCAGCAGCGGGAGGTGTGAGAGAGGGTCTGAGTTTGGCGATGTTGCGGAGATGAAAGAAGGAGGTTTTAATGACATGGCGGATGTGAGGCTCAAGGGAGAGGGTGGAATCAAAGATCACGCCAAGGTTGCGGGCCTGGGGAGATGGGGAGACAGTGGTGTCGTCGATGGTGAGAGTGGGGTTATTGATTTTGCTGAGTGTGGATTTGGAGCCTATAATTTGGATTTATAATCCTTTCCAACCAAAATTACTGACGACCCAACTTCCCTTCATAACCTCTCCCATGTAAGATATTTATAGTTCTCTGTCCTTGGATACAAAATAACCCAATTCCTTTAAACCTGTAGTTTCCAGTAACCCTCTCCAAAATATCCCTCCATTTCTCCTCTGTCAACTTACAGCCCCACCTTCAATCACACTTTCTTTGTCACAGACACTGAATGTGATGAATTTTCCAGGTACAGGCATCTCGCACAATCAAAGGTATGCCAGGCACCGCATGCAACTATGCTGCCAGGCTTAAATTTCAGCTCATCATTTTGAAAACAAGAGCACATACAGTGCCCTCCATAATGTTTGGGACAAAGATGCATTATTTATTTATTTGCCTAGGTACTCCACGATTTGAGATTTGTAATTAAAAAAAAAAATCACATGTGGTTAAAGTGCACATTGTCAAATTATATGAAATGGGATGGGGGGGGGGGGGGGGGATTATGTATAAACACTGCTGTAATTTCTACATGGTGAAACCAAAATGTATAAAAATACCCTTTAATAAAATCTGACAATGTGCATTTTATTCACATGTGATTTTTTCTATTACAATTCTCAAATTGTGGAGTACAGAGGCAAATAAATAAACGACGGGTCTTTGTCCCAAACATTATGGAGGACACCAAGTTAAACTTCACATGTAAAAGAACATGTAAAACATGAAGTGCCTGCACTTCATACTGGAAACTTCACATCAGATGTCCATTTCCCCCCCCCCCCCCAACAAATGACACATGCAGGTAGACAAAAGTGCTGGAGAAACTCAGCTGGTGCAGCAGCATCTATGGAGCGAAGGAAATAGGCAACGTTTCGGGTCGAGACCCTTCTTCAGACTGATTTGCCACTGCGAAATGACAACACGCAATTCTGACCAAGGAAAACCAGCCATTCTTTCTTTGATCTCCCTATTGCCTTTGACACAGTTGCCTATACCTATATTTCCCATTGGTTGTAATTGTTTGCTTATTCGTATACTTTTAAATGCAGCCGGAAAACTTTCTGCAAATTTATCTTCCCTGGATCCCTATTACCACTGCACCACACTCCCCCGCTCAAGTCTATTCCCAACATCCTAGTTATCAACTACGTGCTGCCAACAACTCTCCCCCATCGTCACCAATAATCGAGAAACAAATCATTTATGTCATGCTGATAACTAAATTCAAATTCATCATCACTGTCTATTCCTACCCCCATTGTTAATTTGTTAACTGCTGTTTTAGAGAAGAAATTTACTCCAACCAAATACTGCTAGAAGAAGCAAAGCCATTGTCTTGTCTGTCACGTACAAAACTTCTTCTGAATATAATTTTCTAGCTGCTCCTCCATTTAATTATCTGCTGTAGTACATCTACTGTCAAAATCTCTCTCCACAGCAATGTCTGTAGAATTGGCTATCATGCTTAGACCAATGTGTAAGAAGGAACTGCAGATGCTGGCTTAAACGGAATATGGACACAAAATGCTAGAGTAACTCAGTGGGACAGGCAGCATCTCTGGAGAGAATGGGTGATGATTCAGGTCGAGACTCTTCTTCAGATTAAAGATCCTTCAGAAGGCCCTTCTCGACCCAAAACGTCACCTATTCCTTTCCTTTTCTCCAGAGATGCTGCATGTCCCATTAAGTTACTACAGCATCTTGTCTATAATGCTTAGCCCAATCTTCTCAATGGCAGCTCAAAATGCTATTGGTTATATCTTATAACAGGTCCTAGTCACACACCACCCTTTTGCTTGCCGAACTATACTGGTATTCAAAAATTTAAGATTCTCATTGTTAGTTTTCAAATCCCATCAATAATTTCTTCTGAAGAAGACATAAAGTGCTGCAGTAACTCAGCAGGTCAAGCAGCATCTCTGAAGAACATGGACAGGTGATTTTTTTTTCTCAGGTCGGAACTTCAGGGTGATTGTAGTGGTGGTAGGGGGGGGGGGGGGGGCAGGTGATAGAGAAAGCTGGAAGAGAGTTGGGGGTAGGACAGAGCCTGGCCAGTTATAGGTGGCTACCAGTGATGCTGTCTGACCTGCTAAGTTACTCCGGAGATGATGTCTGACCTGCTAAGTTACTCCAGCATTTTGTGTCTGTAAACCAGCATCTGCAGTTCTACTATTTATGACAATAAAGGATACTTTACTTTATTTTCTTCCAGACTTGCAACCCACTTGCAATTCCCTCAATTAAGGCTCTCGGGATTTCAATCACTCATTACTCATAGCCGCGTCCTTAGCTTACCAAGGAGGCCAGTTCAGAACTTCTTTCCTTAAACCACTCCACAGATCTCGAAATAGGGCTCTTAAAGATAGGGGAGTCAGGGGATATGGGGTACTGATTGGGGATGATCAGCCATGATCCACATTGAATGGTGGTGCTGGCTCGAAGGGCCTAATGGCCTACTCCTGCACCTATTGTCTATTATAAAATGCTCCTTAAAAATCTAGCTCTTGGGCCAAGCTTTTGGTGCTATATTCCTGTCTTTCCCAAATGCTTCAATATCAAATTTTGTCTTCAATAAAACCAATGCACCTTAAAATATAGAAACACAAATAGTCGTGTCATTGTCAGAGCACCTGCCACAGTTGAGATAGAAAACACAGACAGCTGCACAGACTAAACTTCCGATGCATTCTACACATTATTCACATATTAAATGGGGCACAAATCTTTGCCATCAATATAAATATTATGTCATCCACAGAATAGGAAACGGTTGTATCCCCTTCATATGTGTGCATATATTGATATATGTAAAAATATCTTCCAAAACTCAAAGAATTTACACATGACACATACTGTGACGTGATTTTCTACGATAAAAATATAAGCACAATATTTCGATTAAGATGAAACGGCTTTATCCTGAAACACAAATAAAATGTCTATATGTCAATGCTTACCATTCTAAATGCTAAATTCACTATGGAATTTACCTTTATAAACTTATTGCACTTAATTACTCGCTATGTGGCTAGACATGCTGAATCACAAATGGGGACATGGACTGCGGCATTTTGAATCAATAACAGTCTTGGAGAGAATTGAAAACCAGGTTAGAGGATGCTGGATACAGCGGTAATAGGTTAGGTTAAGGCAGATAGGGGTGAAAGGAAAGCGAGACAAATGCAGGCAATTTTGTAGGTGGAATAGCATTGGTAATGGCTTTTATTCCCGCATCTGATCCAGGCTCAGGGTTAATATTATGCCAAAAGGTTCAGTCACAGTCACTCACAACCTTCAAGGCAGACAGGCAACCTATCCCCAGGGATCCATGCTGAGCAGATGGAAGAGTACAAGAACATCACGGGAATAACAGGCCCTCTGATTCTTGCACCCCACCCCTTCCAAGCCCATGGGCAATATCCCATCTTTCAGCTAGCAATCCCTCCTGATTACAAGTGAAGATCAAGCAATCACTTGAGACACTTACACGCACTACAAAACACAGTGGACTAGCCTAGAACATTATTTATTTTAAAATTCATCCATTGATTAAAATTACTCGATGTTAAATTTTAGCACTAATTAATTAGTAACACTATTCTTTGGACTAAAAACAAAAACATTTTACAGACTATGATCATTTTAAAATAAACCAGCACATTTTTAAATTAGCATGAACAAATGTTCATTTTAGAAGATTACAAAGGAACTATAATATCAGAATAGAACATGTCTTGCTGCAAGTGAAATTGACTGTGCAGCCTGCATCTTACTGCACAAATTGTTTAAAGACCAGAATTAGGAACCAAGTGATGAACAGCTACAAGAGAAAAAAAACATATTATTTTAAAAGTTAATTTTTTACCTTGAATTAATTGCTGATTCATTCAAGACAACTGGGAACAACGGTCATTCTTAATTCTTGATGTACATTAGCTAGACTCAACCTTGGACCCATTTTAATCAACTGTACATTAGAGACAAACCCTTCACTGCATAGTAATAAGGAGTGGAAGAACTGGAAACTGTCTAAATCCCTCTCTGCCTCTGCAAAGACGAAGGATAACTGTTGTCATAGCCAAGGATAGTTAATTCACCATACGCTACACATCAGAATAAGAGCTACTTGGTTATTTAGCTGTAGTATTCATTTTGATGCCGGCATATGACATGCAGAAGATTTGGGATTTGCCATTTTCTTGTACCTAGAGAATACATTTAAAGTGATCAAAACTGAGGGATTTTGATACTGAAAACAGAGCTAAAATAATTTCCACTGGTTAGTAAGAAAGCAAGATGATCAGCATCATACAAAAATGACAGATGCTGAAGGGGGTTGGGAAAAATAGGCACATTTGAGACATCATAAATGGAGCAGAACTCAATTTATGATATCATCTTGACCCCTTGATCTATTAATGTATTATGAAGTATCCACCCCCTCCATAACACTTTGTAGTATCAGACAGACGTAAACAGGTCCCCTCGCCCAAACTTTTGCCCATCTCACCATCCCAGGAGACTTCACCAAAACACCAGAAAAACAAGCTTTTGGAAGTGGCCTAGGAACCATGTGCTAAATGCATCGGATACCAAACATGTCAAGACATATGCCATATATTGTCAAAGGGGCGAAGGAGGGGTCAGAGAGAGTTTGTAGACTTGAAGTCACGTCTTAAATACAGTGTACACCATCCTCATTAAATTCTGATAGTCACTACATCTACGACTGTGATATGTTGGAACAAACAGATGACTGTGCAAGGGAATATTTTCAATTTTTCAAGCTAGTTTGCATGGGGTTTTTATTTTAAATCACAGAATCATCCATAACCAAGAAACTTCACTTACAACAATAATGAATAGGAAATTCAAGAATAACTACATTTTGCCAACATTCTGTATAAAGTTCATTTTACAAAAGTTCTTAATGCCCATTTGAGTTGAAACTGCAAGGATTGCATTCCATAAAATGTGTTCCTAAACCCTTTACCTGCTGTGTCAGAAAACTGCAAGAGTTAAACAAGGGTTATAAAATATTTACAAAAAGAACAATTTAAACCAGGATTATAAAAACATGGCCAAATCATATCGAAACTTCCCATCGGTAAAAAAGCACAGATTAATAAAAATCACCCTCAAGAGAAATATGCCCTTGGATTGTTTAAAAGGAAAATTATTTCTCCAATGTGTTTTGACACATGGCTCATTGACACACAAAACACAAAATTCACCAAAAATATTATCCCCAATCCGTGGCATTCAAACAAACAGACAAAAATAAGAATATGAATACAATGCCAACAAAATAATGTTGGCCTCAACAACAATATGCTAAAAAAAAAAAAGCAGCCAGCATGGAGTACAAAATAAGGGTTCACCAAAAAACATAGGGAAGGGGGTAAAATTCTACCTACCTTTTCTTTCCACAAAGGAGTGAAAGAAGACAAAAATTGTGAGGAAGGGGAATTTTAAATTAATGGTCAGCAGACATCTTGTTTTCTTCTGGAATCATAGGACACAGATGGGGAGAGTCAGGGTGAGTGTGTGTATGAGTGGATTGAAGCAGGATGAATTTCTTTTTCTCTGCTCCTTTACACTCTCTCACCCCACCTCTCTCACTCTGTCTCTATCTATCTATCTATCTCCCTCTCTCACACACACACACTCACACACACACTGAGAGAGTGCCTTGTGTGCCCTGGTTTTGGAAAGTCTCTACCACAGTGGGTGTGTGTGTGTGTGGAAATGGCGGATATTCCTGCAGACATTCTTCCCCCCTCACCAACTTTTTCCTCTGCAACCTCTGCTTCTACTGCACCCACTGCTTCTCCTTCCCCCCTCCCCAGCAGCAGGCATCGCCCATGATGTTTCTCACGCCGCCATGGAGGCAACTCGTCAGGTGATTCCCTCCGCGAAAAAGAAAAAAAGGGGGGGAACGACTTCCAGTGTCTCCTCCTAAATTACCACACAAAAAATCAACACAAAATCCACTTCTGCACGCACCATTCGACAGGCCGCACCCGATTTTCACTCAAAAACGTCGACGAACGGCCGCTATCGCATCATTTTCTTTTAGCGCTAAACTACAATAAGGAGATTTCTTTTTCTCTCTCCTCTCTCCCTCTCCCCGTCCACCGAACTTGATGCGTTCGTCCCGCCCCCTCTGCGACCCCATTGGCCCGGAGCCGTCGGGCCGGGCCGCTGATTGGTCGGCGGGGATGTCCATCAGCCAGGAGTCGGCCAAGCACTTTAGGTTGCGGCTTCCAAGGAGGAGGCGCGACAGGAAGTCGCCATCGAGCCGGAAGTAGGGGTCGTACGGCAGCAGGGAATGCTGGGAACTGTAGTTCCTAGCTTCATTGAAGCAAGGCTATCCATTGATAAGTTGTGTAGGAAGGAACTGCAGGTGCTGGTTTAAATTGGCAAGGGAACCAAGTATAATCAGGATTTTTGGATACACTACGATATATAATGCTAAGGAATGGATGTATACCCATGGAGGAATGTTGCACAGCTCTTGTTTTGTACAGGGAGGAACTGCAGATGCTGGTTTACAATACAATACAATACCATATATTTGTCATTTGAACCTCACATGAGGTTCAAACGAAATTTGGTTTAAAGCAAAGATAGACACGTAATGCTGGAGTAACTCAACAGGACAGGCAGCATCTCTGGAGAGAAGGAATGGGTGGCGTTTCAGGTCAAGAACCTTCAGTCTGAAGAAATGTAATTCATTCCTTCTCTCCAAACATTTAGATTTAGTATCTTCTTATTTGGATGTTGCTACCAGATTGGAAGACAACAAGAATTAATTTCTGTTGATTATCTCTGGGGATTTCTCTTTTTTTAACGTACGCATCAAAGAGAACTAAAACATAAAGCATTTGCGCATTGCATTGGCTGGAGGCAGGAGAGTTGCTGGAGGCTATTAAGCGTTGCAACATCCAAATAACCTCTGAACTACATAGACTATTATTGTTATTATCGCACTATTTTTGTTTGTCAGGTATTTTTATGTGGGTGGGTGTGTATATATATATATTTATGTATATATATATATGCTCTACACATACACACACACACACATATATGCATATATGTGTGTGTGTATATATATATATATATATACACATACACATACATATATGTGTGTGTGTGTGTGTGTGTATATATGTATGTGTGTATGTATATGTGTGTATATATATATAGGAGTTTTGCATCTATCTTTGGTTTAAACATACACACACATATATATATATATATGTTTAAACCGAAGATAGATGCAAAACGATTGTGTGTATGTGTATGTTTAAATCGAAGATAGACGCAAAACGCTGGCGTAACTCAGCGGGACAGGCAGCATCTCTGGAGAGAAGGAATGGGTGACGTTTCGGGTTGAGACCCTTCTTCAGACTGATGTCAGGTGCACACACACACACACACTCTGAAAAATGTTTTCTTGTTTATTAGATTAGATTAGATTAGATTCGTTGATTGTCATTCAGACCTTTCGGTCTGAACGAAATTTTGTTTCCCTGCAGTCATACATATAATAAAAAAATGACAAAAACACACTCAATCAACACAAATTTAACATCTATGATATATGATATCTTTATTTGATATATGATATCTTTATTTCGAACGATTTAAAAAAAAAAAGAAGAAAAGAAAAGATGAAAATGAATAAATAAAAGGAAAATTATATATATACATATATATATACATAAATACATACACACATACATACATATACATGTACATATATACATACATACATATACACACATACACATATACATAACATATATACATATATATATACATAAATACATACACACATACATACATATACATGTACATATATACATACATACATATACACACATACACATATACATAACATATATGTACATACAGTACACACATACACATCAATCAATTCAGCTTGCTTTATTTATGTATTGTATTTATTTACCTTTCTTGTACATCAGTGGAGCTGCACTCTAAATCTCGTTGCACTGACGTGCAATGACAATAAAAGATATATTATTATATTACAAATTAAAAAATCAAAAGCCAATTTCAACAATCTATCGTTTACAGTGCACCATGTTTACATATTCTGTTGTGTTGCTTCCAGTAAGAATGTGGGAATGTTCCATCTGGGACACATGATGACAATAAAACACTCTTGCCTATGCTTCTATGTTTGAGAGGCAAGGACAAGTTGGACTACAAGTCCCAGGGTAGCCTGGTGTTGGGACGGCTGGAGTCGCGCAGCCGCTCACAGGGGCTGCGGGGGTTTGGCCGAGTCAGCGGCGGAAAGGGAAGCCTCGCCACAGAATAAAACATCACATTTTCTCAGTGCACAGAGAGTCAAAACACAAAAAATACATCCCTATTTAAACAACAAAAAAACACGCGCAAGAAGCCGCAAAAGGAGCGTAACCATGGTAAGTGATCGTTTGCATGTTGACATAAAGTAAATGCACAGTGAGGCCTGGACCAAGCCTAGCAGTGAGATTATTCATGTAAGAAAATTAAGTAAAACATCACGAAAATCTACTCTATCCTTCAAAAAGAAGTAACGCCTTTTATGTAACTGTGTTTTGCATCCATGTAGATGACTATGCTTGAGGCCTTGTCACTTTATCAAGCTAAAATCATCCTTAATAGTGTTTTGAATGGATGTTTTATGCACCATATTTGTGTAGATGGCTGTCACCGTCCGTGCATTGGGATCGATAACAGAACTATCGGGAATTATTGAACAGGCTAATGTATTCTTTGGAAGCGAGAAGGTTGAAGGGTGACCTGTTAGATGCTTTCAAGAGATGATAGATAGCCCCATGTGGGTGAGATGAGAACCAGGAATAAAAGTTAGCAATAAATCGAACAGTGAATTCTTGAATGCTTAAAGAATAATGCTTCCTAACAATAAAATAAACTTAATTTTTTATTACTCTTGAGGTATCAGATCACCTCAAAGTGTTTTACAGCCAATTAAGTACTTTTGAGGCATTAGCACTCTGGTAAAAAGTGTGGTAACCAATTTGCACACAGCAAGAACAGTGTGATAATGACATAAGATCTATTCTGTTTTACTTGATATAAATTCATAGGATTCACTAGTGGGCAGAGGGGGTTGCCTTACAAGGAAGGGCTGAGTTGAATGTATTAATGTTCCCAATGTTGGGCGAGTCCAGAACCAGGGGCCACAGTCTTAGAATAAAGGGGAGGCCATTTAGGACTGAGGTGAGAGAAAACCCGTTTTCACCCAGAGAGCTGTGAATTTGTGGAATTCCCTGCCACAGAGGGCAGTGGAGGCCAAGTCACTGGATGGATTTAAGAGAGTTAAATTGAGCTCTAGGGGCTGGTGGAATCAAGGGATATGGAGAGAAGGCAGGCATGGGTTATTGATTGGGGACGATCAGCCATGATCACAATGAATGGCGGTGCTGGCTCGAAGGGCCGAATGGCCTCCTCCTGCACCTATTTTCTATGTTGCTATGTATTCATACCAGTTGGTGTTTGAAAGAGCAAAACAAGTATAAACATTCTGGGGCAATTTTAGCAGGGTAGATGCCAAAATAAAATGTTGCCCTGGTTAAGTGAGTTAAGAAATGAGAGCATGATTTCAGTATGTAAATGAAATGAAGAGTATTGTGACTTGTTTGTCAATTTCTGTTCCAATACTGTCATCAAATATTTTTAAGGCCGACGTGGAAAGATGTTTGGACAATGAGAGACTCAACAATTATGAGGATCAGCCACAAGCTGGTGAATCCAAAGATCTAATCAATCTTTATTTATCAAATCAGAAAAGGCGCAAAGGGCCATGCTTTGCCTTTTGAGATACTGGGTAAAGGATAAATATTGGCTTGCATAGTGCATACTATTGTTGCAAAGAACAACATAGACACGGTTAAGTGGAAGATAGATGTGGGTGAAAGGAATAGAAGGATATGTTGATGTGATGGTGGATGAATATAGGTGGGAGAAAAATCCTGTGGAGCATAAGGATCATAATGAAGCAGATGGAGGCAGTGCCATAATCCTTTAATGTGAAATATTGTAAATACAGATGTGCAGAAATATCTGAACAGGACAGCACAATGTTGGAGCTGGTAAAGTGGCTGGATTCAATTCACAGCTGGATCGGGATTCAATCCTGACCTTCAGAGCTCTCTAGCAGAGTTTACCTGGTCTCCCAGTGACAGCATGGGATTCTTCCGGCTGCTCCAATTTCCTCCCAGCGGTAGAGTTGCTGCCTTACAGCGCCATAGACACAGGGCAGATCCGAACTACAAGTCCTTATCTGTACGTAGTTTGTACTTTCTCCTTGTGACCGCGTGGGTTTTCTCCAGGCACTACAGTTTCCTCACACATTCCAAAGATGTGCAAGTTTGTAGGTTAATTGGCTTCTGTAAAATTGTCTCTAGTCTGTAGGATAGAACTAGTGCACAGGGATCACTGGTCGACTTGGACTCGGTTGGCCGAAGACCCTGTGTCTATGCTGCATCTCTAAAACTAAAACCTGCCCTTGGTGTTGAATGGTTTGATTCCACAAGTTTGTATTCACATTGTATCATGTTCAAGAAGCTATTCCTCTTTGTCAGCGAGTAATTTTGGCCATGTTATGGAGGAATAATTCTTAGCTGTCTATCCTTTCCTTTGAACTATTTAGGATGTCCACTTGCATAAGGGCTCTCCGCATATGAACTCCCCATCCCTCTCCAGACTGCAGAAGCTAAATTTAATACTTGTTTTCCCAGAACACCCAAAATAAGCTAACTCAGCAAAGACTGTAGACAAAATATGATGCTATACTAGTCTGTATTTCTTAACCAACCATAGAGTAGACACAACAGGAACTTAGCATGTTGTAACACTTTAGCGCAAATCTTACACCAGTCAATGTAAGAACGATCATGCCCCATTTAACCACAGCATCTTACTAGTCAACACTCCTTGCAAAGCAATCGCTGATACCATTTTCACTTGTGTTAAGGGCCTGTCCCACTTTCATGACCTAACTCACAACCTCTGCCGAGTTTGCCGTTGATTCATACTCGCAGCATGGTCGTAGGTAGGTCGTAGGTAGGTCGTGATGCTAGTCGTAGGTACTCATGGCATCAAGTAGGTCGGGGCGTTTTTCTAGCCTGATGAAAAATGTCCATGAGTAAAAAAGGTTGTGAAAGTAGGAGAGGCCCTTTACTTTAGATGGACAATCTACTGAATAAGTTGGATGCTTGCGTGATATTGTTTAGATGTGGAGCTATTTCTCTGGAGCAACATTGTGATTTGTCCCTTTTCTTTAAAATCTGAAACTGTTGAGCTCGTAAAGTTATAAGTGATAGGAGCAGAATTAGCCCATTCGGCCCATCAAATATATTCCGCCATTCATTCATGGCTGATCTGTCTCTCCCTCCTAACCCCATTCTCCTGCCTTCTCCCCATAACCCTTGACACCCGTACCAATCAGGAATCTGTCTATCTCTGCCTTAAAAACATCCACAGATTCACCACCCTCTGACTAAAGAAATTCCTCCTCATCTCCTTCTTAAAGGAATGTCTTTTAATTCTGAGGCTATGATCTCTAGTCCTAGACACTCCCACTAGTGGAAACATCCTCTCCACATCCACTCTATACAAGCCTGCGTTAAGAATGTATTCTTTTCAATCTTGATCTACAAATTAATGCAGCAAAAAGGCAACGTGCATTCATCTCTGCTGCATCTGGAAATATGTTTGTAGCTCTGATGGACGATGTAATATGTGTCTCTCTCTACCATCCATGAGGGGAAAAAACACAGGATTATCTAAAGTCAGGAGTCTGGGGATTTACCAGACTTCCCATCTTCAACAATATGTTGGAAAGGTTGACTGCTGGTCATTACAGATAGTATGAGTATTGTCCCCTGCATACTATGCAGGTATGATCAAGGGGGTAATCAAGCTCCCACATCTGGGGGATCTCAGACCCTGGGTCGGGACTAGTCGAACCTTCTGTGACTGGAGCCTCCCGACATCAGTCTCTACCCGAGACTGCGAGCTCCTCAATGTTGAAATCCGCAGGCCGCAGTTGGAGCATCGATCACAAGCAAGGGGTCGCAGGCTCCGATGGTAAGTCCACGGCCCCGCGGTGGGGCTCAAAGTCAGTCTGGAACAAGGCCGCCAGATCCATGATGTTAGGCTGCAGAGCGACCGGAGATACGATCCGGAAAACAATCGCATCTCCGGCAAGGTAAGAGATCGAAAAAAGTTTCCCCCACCCCCCACATAAAACAAACCAGAGAACATTAACACATACTTTTAAAACTAACAAAAAAGTCTCCTCTTGGAGGCGTGACCTCTGTTGGTCTGGCAAAACGGATAATCCGGCAGGGCTTTGGAACCAAGGGTGCCGGAAAATCACGTACCAAGCATGTCAGCAATGAGATGGATACTGTTCAATTACCTGGAATTGAATATTCCCGACTACATTCTAGAAACCGTGCGTCATTTGTCCATTTGATTGACAAACATCCATGCTTGTCCTAAATGTTCATCCATGTTCACCAGAGCACCACAGCCATATGATGTGACATATACAAGATGCAATGTGGGCTCTTAGCTCATTTCTTTAACAGCACCACCCTCACAAGATTCATAATGTCCAGGACAATGCAGAGGCAGATGGGAGCACGGATGTTTCTGTGTCATACACCAGCTTTACTTTGAAATGTTGCTGTTCTTTCGTTATTGCCCAGTCAAATTCCTGGAACTCCCGACCCAACTGCAGGGTGGGACCACTGTCGGACTGCTGTGGGAGCACAAGGGTTGCAGTAGTTAAAAAAGGCAGACAAAAATGCTGGAGAAACTCAGCGGGTGCGGCAGCATCTATGGAACGAAGGAAATAGGCGACGTTTCGGGCCGAAACCCTTCTTCAGACTGATGCAGGGTGGGGGGGGGGTGGCAAGAAGAAAGGAATAGGAGGAGCCAGAGGGCTGAGGGAGAGCTGAGAAGGGGAGGAGACAGCAAGGGCTACCGGAAATTGGAGAAGTTAATGTTCAGGCCGCTGGGGTGTTGACTGCCCAAGCGGAATATGAGGTGCTGCTCCTCCAATCTCTGGCGTTGGAGGAGGCCCAGGACAGAAAGGTCAGATTCGAAATGGGAGGGGGAGTAGAAGTGCTGAGCCACAGGGAGATCAGGTTGGTTAATTCGGACCGAGCGGAGATGTTCGGCGCAACGATCGCCAAGCCTACACTTGGTCTCACCGATGTAGATGCAGTTCGCCTCCACCACCCTCTCAAGGGTGATTAGATAGTAGCAAGAACTGCTGACCCTTCCAGAAAAATGTATATGCCACTATTTTTCATAGTGAATTAAAAACAGGAAATTGAATTGTCATTTTCTCCACGGAGTTGTATATTCAGATGAAAATGCAACCTTTTCAAAGGTATAGAGATTGAAGCAGTACCATGGGACCAATTAGACTGGTTTTCAACAAGGCAGAGCATGAAGGCCAGAACAGTTTCCTTCTTATTATTATCTTGGGGTCCAAGTCCATTGCTACTTAGAAGTGGCAACACAAGCAGATAGATTTTTACGCAAGGCACATGGTATTCTTATCTTAATCGACCAGGGCATAAAGGTTCAGGAAGTCATGTTGCGGCCTTATTAAAACATATTTGGGCCTCAGTTGGAGTATTGTTTGCAGTTCTGGTTGCCGCATTACAGGAAGGATATAGAGGCTTTGCAGAGGGTGCAGAAGAGGTTTAGCAGGATGCTGCCAGGATTAGAGGGTGGTAGCTATAAGGAGAGGTTAGATGAACATGCATTGTTTTATAGACAACAGGTGCAGGAGTAGGCCAGTCGGCCCTTCAAGCCAGCACCGCCATTCAATGTGATCATGGCTGATCATCCCCAATCAGTACCCCGTTCCTGCCTTCTCCCCATATCCCCTGACTGCGCTATCTTTAAGAGCCGTAGCTAGCTCTCTCTTGAAAGTATCCAGAGAACCGGCCTCCACCGCCCTTTATAGCGTTTTCTTTGGAGCGTCTTTGGAGCCTGAGGGGAGACCTGCCAGAAGTTTATAAAGTTATAAGAGGCATAGATAGGGTGGGCATTCAGAACCTTTTTCCCAGTTTGGAAATATCAAATAATAGAGGGTGTGGCTGTGTGGTCAGAGGAAGAAAGTTAAAGGAGATGAGCGGAGCAAATTTTATAACAAGAATGGTGGGTGCCTGCCGGGGTGGGTGGTGGTAGAGACAGATACGACGATGACATTTAACACGCTTTTAGTTAGACCCACGGATATGCAGAGAACGGGGGAATATGGATCACATTCAGGGAGAATAGATTAATTTAATTTGGCATCATTTCCAGCACAGACATTGTGAGCTAAAATGTCTGTGCCTGTACAGTACTGTTGTATTTTAGTTATTTGTAGTCCCATTCATACATATGATTATGGATAATCTTGGATTATCTTACATAATATCAGTGCCAAAAAACAGAAAGATCCATTATAATGTCACTGAACCCTATTTGCTTTCATCTCTTTGATCCCCCAACTTGCACCCAACTCTATTCCGACTCTTTCATCGCACACTCAACTTGCTATTCCTTTATGTATCAAACTGTTTTCATTCTTGTGTATAGTACACTGCTGAAAGACTGATCCATGCCTTCATCTCCTCCCAACTGGACTACTGCAACTCACTTCTCCTTGGCATCAGCTCCACCTACATCAACCGACTCCAACTGGTCCAGAACGCAGCCGCCCGACTCATCACCCACACCAAATCCTGGCATCACATCACTCCAGTCCTCAAACAACTTCACTGGCTTCCCATCTCCCACCGGATCACCTACAAAATCCTTATCCTCACCTACAAAGCCCTCCACCATCTGGCCCCCCCATATCTCACTGACCTCCTCTCCCCTACCAACCCTCACAGTCCCTCAGATCCACATCAGCCGGTCTCCTCTCCATCCACAAGTCCAACCTCCGCAGTTTTGGGGACAGAGCCTTCTCCAGGGCAGCTCCCAGGCTCTGGAACTCCCTCCCCCAACTGATCCGCAATTCCGTGTCCCTCACCATCTTCCAGTCCCGCCTCAAGACCCATCTCTTCACCTCTGCCTATCCTTAGCCCCACGTCCCTCTCCCTTTTCATCTATGCATGAATTGCCTCATATTGTGTTTTGAATTGAATTCTGTCTTTACTTTGTGTACTAGTCATGTCTCTACTATTTATTTCATTCCCCTTATATGTTTTTCCTCTACCTGCTAAATTTTTGTAAGGTGTCCTTGAGACTCTTGAAAGGCGCCCATAAATAAAATTTATTATTATTATTATTATTAAATTGTTAGCTAAAGCTGTTTTTAACAGAACAATGTTATTTTCTATAATAACATTAGGTGTGTTTTAATGTGGTGTTGATAGGTTTTAATTATTGCAGATGGAATCATTTCAAATCAGTTTGTTGTACTTGATCTACTTCAACCTCATTTGAAATTTATTATGATTACATTTTAATTTTTGCAATGGCTGTCTAGTCCTCAATGACAATCTAAATTTGATTAATTTCATAAAGCAATTCTACAAAGAAATCATATCTCGCCATTGAACATTAGGCTAGATAGGAATTGACCTAAAAAACAAAGAGCAGGAGGAATTCAGCAGATCAGGCATGACAATAGACAATAAACAATAGACAATAGGTGCAGGAGTAGGCCATTCGGCCCTTCGAGCCAGCACCGCCATTCAATGTGATCATGGCTGATCATCCCCAATCAGTACACCGTTCCTGCCTTCTCCCCATATCCCCTGACTGCTATATTTAAGAGCCCCATCTAGCTCTCTCTTGAAAGCATCCAGAGAACCTGCCTCCACCACCCTCGAAGGCATCATCAATGGAGGGGCCAGGCTGCCTGAGTCACTGAGCTCCTCCAACACTTTGTGTTTTATTCAAGATTCAAGCATCTGCAGTTTCTTGTGTCTCCAAATATTGACCTAAATATCCTCCATAGTTGCCAGCTCATTGTCTCAGTTGATGCAGTCCCGTGTATACTATTAATTTAGTAGGGGTCTGCATCGCAAAGAGGATGTTGTGAAGTTCTCCAATGTAGGTCAGTAATGGTGCAAGGAAGATCTGGGCAGATATGTTATGAACCCCAAATTCTAAGCATTAAATGGTGTTAAATTCACCATTCTACTTTGAGAATAATACTTTAAGTTGGCAATTATAGGTGTTAGAATATTTTTTAAATAAAATAATTTCAGTATCATAAATGGACTGATCTGTCCCAGGGTTGTTTTAGGATATTGTTGCTTTTTCCTGAGGATTTCCTAACTTGAAACAAGTTTCCCACCCAGCATTACCAAGCACCAGCCTCATTAGAGACTCAATCAGTATTGTGTCCTGTGCCCCTGAGTAAGCAGACACGACTTCCTGGCCAATGCCAACATTTCATGGAGCCTCCTGCATGGAAAAAAGACTTAGCAATGGTTTCTTTATAAACAAAAATAGAATCTGTTTTAATTTAAATATGCGTCCATTTTTGCAAACTAACATTAAAATCCATCTCAATCGGTGTTGAATTTACATTGGCGCAGAGGTAGAGCTACTGCCTTACAGCGCCACAGATCCGGGTATGATCCTGACTACGGGTGCTGTCTGTACAGAGTTTGTACGTTCTCCCCGTGACCTGCATGGGTTTTCTCCGAGATCTTCGGTTTCCTCCCACACTCCAAAGGCACACAGATTTGTACGTTAATTGGCTTGGTATGAATGTAAAATTATCCCTAGTGTGTGTAGGATAGTGTAAGTGTGCGGGGATCGCTGGTCGTTGCGGACTTGGTGCGCTGAAGGGCCTGTCTGCGTGTGGTATCTCTAAACAAATTCACAATAATAAAGTAGATTAGTTGATGACAATAACCCAATTGTGCTTTATTGGATGCCATCGGCGTTGAGTTACACGAGATCCAAATGAACGATTCATGATTTGCCAAGTCCAATATATTTTGCAATAATGTGAACAGTTGAAATCTGAAATGAATAGTTTGGGTTATTTTAGAGATACATAGTGGAAACTGGCCCTTCGGCCCAACACGCCTGTGCCGACCAACGAATACCCCTACACTACTTCTATCTTACACCAGGGAAGTGTGAGGTGGTGAATTTTGGGACGTCTAACAAGGGCAGGACCTACACAGTGAATGGTAGGCCTCTGGGAGTGTTGCAGAGCAGAGGGATCTAGGAATGCAGGTGCATGGTTCCTTGAAGGTCGAGTCGTAGGTAGATGAGGTGGTCAAAAAGGCTTTTGGCACAATGACCTTCATCAGTCAGAGTATTGAGTATGGAAGTTGGGAGGTCATTGAGCAGTTGTATAAGACGTTGGTGAGACTGCATTTAGAATATTGTGTTCAGTTCTGGGCACCATGTTATATGATATTCTCAAGGGTTCAGCAAAGATTTACAAGGATGTTGCCAGGACTAGAGGGTGTGAGCTATCGGGAGAGGTTGAGTAGGCCAGGTCTCTATTCCCTGGAGCGCAGGAGGATGAGGGGTGATCTTATACAGGTGTTTAAAATCTTGAGAGGAATAGATCGGGTCGATGCACAGAGTCTCTTGCCCAGAGTAGGTGAATCAAGGACCAGATTCATAGGTTCAAGGTAAAGGGGAAAGGATTTAATAGGAATTTGAGGGGTAATTTTTTCACACAAAGGGTGGTGGGTGTATGGAACGAGCTGCTGGAAGAGATAGGTGAGGCAGGTACTTTTGTAACGTCTCAGAAACATTTAGACAGGTACATGGATAGGACAGGTTTGGAGGGATATGGGCCAAACGCGGGCAGGTGTGACTAGTGGAGCTGGGACACGTTGGTCGGTGTGGGCAAGTTGGGCTGAAGGGCCTGTTCCAGTGCTGTAAGACTCTTGGTGTACAAGCTGGAATGGAAAACTGTTAAATGATGCTTCTAGCTAAGACTGCTGTTATCCATATGATATTATCGCTGATGAAAGAAAGTGTATTATTTTTATTTGAATTGAAGTTTTCTTGCATTGCGACTAAACCACCCAGTCATTTATATAATTATTCTAATTACAGATATGCAAATTAGGTGCAGTTAAGCTCAAACAAAGTGACATCTTAAATAAAGAGAAATCTAATTCCATTTGAGAAAATAAGTAATGATAGTGTTCAGACATGTATTATCTGTATCCGTTACATTAATCTGGACTCCCACAAAGTTTGTTTGGGTGCATTTCAACCTTAGTACATTGAATGGAGTTTAAATGTTGAAATCTTTCCTCCCTAACTTGTTATTAATGGCACGAAATTTGCAAATGTTTCTCAAAGGATAAACTGTAGAATACAAGTCATTCAAAATGTGAATACTTATAACAATAGAAGTAGAGGTTCTCATTTTCTCTCCTGAACCAAAGAGAGGAAGAGTTGGCCACATTTTTGTTTAGTTTAGAGATACAGCGTAGAAACAGGCCCTTCGGCCCACAGAGTCCGCACCGACCAGCGATCCCCGCACATTGACACCACCCTGCACACACTAGGGACAAGCCAATTAACCTACAAACCTGTACGTCTCTGGAGTGTGGGAGGAGACCGAAGATCTCGGAGAAAACTCATGCAGGTCACGGGAGAACGTACAAACTCCATACAGACAGCACCCGTAGTCAGGATCGAACCCGGGCCCCTGGTGCTGTAAGGCAGTAGATCTCGCGCCACCGTATTTCCAGTTAACCCCAGAGAATCTCATGTTGGGATGAGAATGGAAAATGCTGTAATTACACAGCAAGTCAAGCAGCATCCATGATGAGAGAAACCGAGTTCATGTGTTGGATGGATGATCTTTCATTGTCATTTGGTGGGATATTGTGGCAGGGAGTGCCAAAAAGTAACAGGATGCAAACATTCTTTTCAATCTTTTTCTGCAGATTTATTTTTCTCTCCCTTCCTGTAATTCAGCTTTCATTGGCTCCTCTTACTCTCAATTCTCCTCCCATATCAACAGGAATGGAGACAAAAGAGACTAGATGCTGAAAAAACAAATTGGTGGAGGAACTCAGCAAAAACCAAGAATAGGCTGTGTCATTTATTCTCACCTCAAAATCTTCTCCTTGTTCTCTGCTCCTCCCCCATTTCTCTGGAATGGAAAATGTGTTCAATTTCTAACTTTTCCAAGTTATCAACCTTGAAACATGAGCTCTAAGTTCTCTCTCCCTCTGCGGATGCTGCCTAACCTGTGAAGTATTTCCAGCGTTTCTTTAAATTAGAGTTCCGCACTATAAGGATGGCATTTAAAAGACTAGTAGAAATATTAGGAGACAAGGAACTGCAAGTGCTGGCTTACAAAGAAAAAAGACACAAGATGTAATGCACCAGATCAGGCAGCATCTCTGGAGAACATGGATAGGTGACGTTTTAGTTCAGGAACCTTTGTCGGCCTGATTTAATAGGAAAGATTTAATAAGAACCTGAGGGGCAACCTTTTCACGCAGAGGGTATATGGAATAAGCTGCCAGAGGAGGTAGCTGAGGTAGGTACTATGAGAACCTTTAAAAGGAAATCTTTATTTGGAGAGGTACATGAATAGGAAAGATTTAGAGAGACATGGGACAAAAATGGGCAAGTGGTTGAGATATGTGCGAAGGAACTGCAGGTGCTGGTCGAAACTGAAGATAGTCACAAAAAGCTGGAGTAACTCAGCGGGACAGGCAGCATCTCTGGAGAGAAGGAATGGGTGACGTTTCGGGTCGAGACCCTTCCAAACCACCTATGGTTAAACCTTTAAATTAATTCCATGTTGGTGACCCTCTGTCTCAAAATGGTTTCCAGATACCCACGTTCCAGCTCAACTTGTTATTCCCACACTTATAACGGTGGAGTGCATTTGAGAGTAAGGACACAAATAGCTAGGCAAAGGAACTTTTTTTTTAGCAGCAGTACACTTGGGTAGGCGCCAAGGTGTATTTGAGTGAAGGGGAGAATATAGGTGGCTGTGATATTTTTGTAATGTTTTTAATACGTAAAAGTTTTTTTTTGGTCTATAAACTGTTATTTAATTGTACGGGGTAATTAAAATAAAATCTTCTATTGCTTGAGGAAAAGAAGGTTGGGTGTACCTTTTATAAGCCTGTAATCACTGAGTCAGATGTCCTCCCCACTTCCATCAGAAAACCACAGACCTTTTCATAGCAACATGTCAAAGGTGGGGTGCACCCCACCGTCTTAGAAAGCGTTCTAAATAAAGCATCCAAAGGTAACCACGGAATGTAGCAGTCACTGCAACGGTCCATCAAGTTAGCTGAGATCATTGTGGTCTTAAAGCCCTGTCCCACAGTACGAGTTCATTACAAGAGCTCTCCCGAGTTTTAAATAAATCAAACTCGTGGTAAGCACGGAGAATGAATGTAGCGGGTACGTCGGAGCTCGGGGGCGTCTCTTGCCGGCTCGTAACGCGAACGGCATGTGCTTGGGAAGACTCGCTAACGGCAGGTAAGCTCGGGAAGACTCGTGAAGATTTTTCAACATGTTGAAAAATGTCCACGAGAGCCCTGAGTACCGACGAGTGTCCATTACCATAAATCTCCGAGTTCGAATCAGGGCAAACTCGGGAGAGCTCTTGGAATGAGCTCGTACCGTGGGACAGGGGTTTTACCAAGAAGAAAGATCATTCCAGATTATAGGTTCTGATCACCATCCAATGGCTCCTATTGGAAAGTGCACATGTGTGGATATTGTGGGAGGGGGGGGGGGAGGGAACAGGAATGAAGACAAAAGAGACTGGATGCTGAAAAAACAAATTGGTGGAGCAAAAAGCAAGAATAGTCTTGTTTGTGGTGGAAATGTTTGCTGTCCAATTTCATACTTGAAAATATTGTCAGTTAGATCTGTTGGAGGAACACTGTACAACTGTACAACCTTCAGTCTGAAGAAGTGCCCCGACCCAAAATGTCCCCTAAGGTCTTACAGTGTGGTAACAGTCCCTTTGGCCCAACTTGACCACACCGGCCAACATGTCCCATCAACACTAGTCCCACCTGCCTGCATTTGGCCCATATCCCTCTGAACCTGTCCTATCCATGTACCTGTCTAAACATTGGAATAGTCAGTCCTGCCTCAACTACCTCCTCTGGCAGCTCGTTCCATACACCCACCCATACACTAAGAGCAAAAGTTGCCTTTTAAGATCCTATTAAATCTTGCCCCATCTCACCTTAAACATATGTCCTCTTGTTTTTAATTCCCCTACCCTGGGTAAAAGACTGTGCATTCCCCCTCTCTATTCCCCGCTTGATTTTATACACCTCTTTAACATCACCCCTCGGACTCGTGCGCTCCAAGGAATAAAGTCCTAAAACTAAAGTAATTCACAAACTATTCATAACATTTTGAAACATTTCCTCTGCTGGCTGCTAATTTGCACAATGCAAAAATCGTAGCTGTAAAAGGCAAGATATTAATCTGTGAATTCATTTTGGTGTTGTTGATTAAGGGAGATTGCAACAAAATATTCTTTTGGGACCCATAAATAAAACAGAAAAATCATGCAGCCTCTTCATTTATTTCCCTTTCTCTTTTCAGATCCGTTTCATCCTTATTCAAAACCGTGCTGGCAAAACCCGTCTGGCTAAGTGGTACATGCAGTTTGACGACGATGAAAAGCAGAAGCTCATCGAGGAGGTTCACGCTGTTGTGACTGTTCGTGACGCGAAACATACCAACTTTGTGGAGGTACACTAACGACTGCAGTTCTGAGATTGCAATGGTCAGGCAGGCACGGTGGCGCAGCGGTAGAGTTGCTGCCTTACAGCGCTTGCTGCACCAGAGACCCGGGTTTGATCCCGACTACGAGTGCTGTCTGTACGGAGTGTGTACCAAAGATCCTATAGCGAGCAAGATAGTCCACTCTACCAAAAAGACGTAGTACGGTGATGGGCAAATTCATGGGTAATTTTCGGCCCCATTTCCGTAACCGGCTTCTGTCTCTGCACCAAAGATCCCTTAGGATAATAGTGCGGAGACGGAAGCCGGTTACGGAAACATCCTCGTAAAAATAGAAGTTCTTTTGGTAAAAATCTTCTCCTCATTTTCAGAATTTTAATTTATTAACACAAACTGTTCCCCCGCAACGTTGATTACACAGCGAGTCGGGTCAAGTTACGAAATGGATGAAAAAAAGGCCCACGTTCTGTTCCGTTGCGTACTACACGTCAGCCCATTGCATTTAGCAGGAGTGGTCTATCTTGCTCCACTATAGGATCTTTGGTGTGTACGTTCTCCCCGTGACCACTGGGTTTTCTCCGCAATCTTCGGTTTCCTCCCACACTCCAAAGATGCACAGGTTTGTAGGTTAATTGGCTTGGTATAAGTGTAAATTGTCCCCAGTGTGTGTAGGGTAGTGTTTCGAGATCACTGGTTGGTGCGGACTCGGTGGGCCGAAAGGCCTGTTTCCGCGCTGTATCTCTAAAACTACACCAGTATGTAATTCTCCATCTGCAAATATAAAATTAGTGTTATGCTTGCATCCATTACATTATATCCCTTATATTATCAGACACATGAACATTTATATACAGACATGCATATGTCGTCAATATAATTTGACTAACATGATGATAAACGCAAACTATGTTAAGGTTTGCCAATCTTTAGTTTCATGGCATTGCCAAAAGAAAAAATTATCCCTCAGATTCCTATTAAATCTTTTCCCCTTCACCTTAAACCTCGATTCACCTACTCTGTGCAAGAGTCTCTGTGCATCTACCCGATCTATTTCTCTCATGATGTAGTACAGGTTGAACCAGGCCATTGCTGACTAAAATCACTCCTGTGAGGGATAGCAATCCATTGCTTTAGATTTGAAGCTTGTTTTTTAACCCAATTGACTTCATTCTTATCCTGCAGGCATGGTCCTTGGATAGCTTATCCCTCAGGTTATCATTCAAATGCTTGGCGTGATGGTGCAATTTATGACAAGCTATTCCTTCAAATCCTTTCCTCATACAAACTTTAACAGTGAACCCTCTTTAGCAAGACTCTCATATTGTCGAAGATAGACACAAAAACCTGGAGTAACTCATCAGGTCAGACAGCATCTCCGGAGAAAAGGAATTGGTGACGTTTCGGGTTGAGACCCTTCTTCAGGCTGAGAGTCGGGAGATCACCTACCTCCAGTGATCACTTAATGGTTGAATGGTGCTTGGATTGCCACGTGCAAAGTGCAAACGCACAATTAAATTATTTTCTTACAAACAATCCAGTAGAGTATTGCCATATCTAAGCACATCCCCGATTTAGCAAATTGTATGGAAAAAGTCTACTGATCCCACATGCAAGAGGCGCCATGTTTTAACGCCATTCCCAATCCACGCTCTGGGTATTATGAGCGGTGCCCGTTCCAGGCGAGTCCCAGGCTGCTGTGGCCGCGGGCCTCCAGCCGCCGCCTTCCCTCGGACCTGCGAACCGGCATCCCTCTCCTTGCACGTCCACCTTTGTGCCCCGGGCTCCGAACCAACCCTGGCCCCTTGGGCTCTTGAGTCAAGTGTAACACCTCCATTTGCTACCACAACTGAGATCAACTAATGAGCATCAAACCTTTTTCGGGTTACTTAACAGCAGACAGTGAAGTCATCATCAAAGGGGAAAAGAAACGCAGTGTACTCAGTTGGCAAATACTACTGAGTATTTAAGCGGAAAATCGTTAATTCACACAAGGGCCATCCCCCGTTAGAATGGGAGAATTAACGTTCCAACTTATTTTAGGGTTCCCTATATTGGTGCATTATAATGAAAATGGCTGACCAAATAGCCCTGATGCCAAGGCTGATAGTCTGTTGTTTAAAAATGGAGACCAACATCCAGAAAAACTACCCCTCGGACTGCAATATCTGCCCATCCATAGCCTTGGTAGGAAATATTTCAAAGTGGTGACACTGATGTATGAATAATGCTGGTTTAACTCTGTGGAGACATACCTAACATATAACTTGATTGCCTTTGGGTCATTAGTTTCACACACTGCTCCGATTAGCCCGATGCTGCCTTGCTGTTCGTTCACCATTTTGTTTACTCCATAGATGCTAGATGTGCTTTATTAATCCTTTTGTACTGGCAGTTTTTAGTGTCCATTTTATAAAAGCATACACTACAGTTTGTACTGTAGTACCAGTGAGCTAAACACAGTATGAGAGGTGAATTAAGATCCACTTCTGCTTTTTAAAAAAAAAAAAAAAAATCTGCTATTTTCTCTCCTCTTGGTGATGGGATTTATGTTGGGCACTCAGAAGCCTACAATCAGTCAGCTCAAGTGTCTTCCGAGATGTGATTTTACGTAGCCTGTGCTATTAGAAAGCACTCGTATCATTGAGGACAGCTAAAAGGTGAGGCTCCGCAAATCTATGGAACTAAATACCGCACCATATGGTAAACAAATCAAGAATACCCCAGCCCTTTGTCATCAGGGGAATATAGCGGTTTTTATATCATCCAGGGTCTCTTATCTATGTTGCAAAATAAACTCTAATCCTTTTCCCCGATAGTTTATGTCTCTCAAATGACTGATATTAATGTTTTGTAGTGTTCTCATTAAAGCTAAATCCATCAAAAACTACTAAAGCAGCCACTTTAAGCCCATTAATTCAAAACAAATATATATCCTGGTCATCTATGGATAATGGTTAAATCAACAATAACGGTTTTCATTTCAGACTCCACATGACAAACTTCAAGGCATGAGTGATGCGAGTAATACAACGTGGCCAATATATGAGATTTACACCCGTTCAATCCTATTGTAGTTTTGGCAGCTTAGTTCATGAAGGAGAGCATTCGAAAAGCTTAAATCAATGTTCAAATCAAACTGTAACAACCATGGAGTTTAAATTTGACTACTTTTTACTCCAGAATTTAGAGCGGCACAGCGGTAGAGTTGCTGCCTTACAGAGGCAGAGACCCGGGTTCGATCCTGGCCACGGGTGCTGTCTGTACAGAGTTTGTACCTTCTCCCTGTGACCGGCCACGGTGCTCCAGTTTCCTTTTACATTCCAAAGACATGCAGGTTTGTAGGTCAATTGGCCTCTGTAAACTGCCCTTAGTGTGTAGGGTGCAAAACTTGGATAACAGAACCAGTGTGAGCGGGTGGACAAAAGTGCTGGATGGGAAGATGTGGCAAGTGGTGGGGTCACGTTGGAGGTGACAAAAATGACGGAGGACTATTTGTTGTATGTGACGTCTAGTGGGGTGAAAGGTGAGGACTAGGGGGACTCTGCCCTTGTTACGAGTGGGGGGATGGGGAGAGAAAGCAGTGTTACGGGGTATGGAAGAGACCCTGGTGAGAGCCTCATCTATAGTAGGGGAGGGGAACCCCCGTTTCCTGAAGAATGAGGTCATTTCCGATGCCCTGGTGTGGAACACCTACTCCTGGGAGCAGATACGGCGTAGACGGAGGAATTGGGAGTAGGGGATGGAGTCCTCACAGGAAGCAGGGTGGGAAGAAGAGTAGTCTAGATAGCCATGGGAGTCGGTGGGTTTATAGTGCTTATATATATATGGTCAGAAGTCTATCACCTGCGAGGGGGTGATTGTTGCGCTGCGCGAACTCGGTGGTAAGAGGGGCCTGTTTCCATGCTGTATCTCTAAAGTATGAAACTACCAGACCAGCAAACAAGTCCACTGGTTCACTTTCAACAAGGAAAGCTGCTGACCTCACCAGGTCTCGAGAACTCTGTGACTGCATACTCCTAGCAAAGTAATTCACCGATTAGTTGCCCTCTGAGGCAATTGAAATTCAAAGGATCAGCAGTGGACATTTTGTCAGCAACACTCGTATCCAGATTTTTAAAGATATTTTTCAATTGAAGTCATTCCAGGTGGTCCTGATAGGTGTGCCAACCTGCGGATAGCAGGTCTGAGCTAAATAACTGGCAAAACAGCTGCCCTGCCATCTTGGAATACAAAGCCAGTCTGGAAACTGTCTCCCTATTTGTCCCAGCAACTGCGCTGAGCCAGAAATATCGAGGGTGGGCAATAACTTAAAAAAAATAATTGAACTAAAGGACGTAAGATCAAACAAGATTGAAAAAAAGCTAGTTGATGCATAGATTAGCATTCCCTCACTCCATCCTTCTGCTGTTAAACTAGGTTTGGCTCAGCACATTTTTGTACAATTCATAGAATGTTTAGATTTTCACACTGCATTGAATCAGCGTGTTGGCAGCAAGACTTTTCTTATTATGCCAGTAACATCATTTGTATTCCTTCCTGTCCTAAAGCCCTCAATGGGATACCTGTTCCAAGGATAGTAATGGCACATTGGTACTTTGCCCAAGTGGCTATTAACAGTGAATGCCAATATTCAACTATGTGGACAGTGTCCATGCTTAGCTACCACCAATATGCTTCTGGGAGGTATAACTGTAGTTATCAGGGTTGAGTGTCCTGTCCAACTCCCTCTAGATATACCCACATTAGTGATATTGTGGAACAATCATATTATTGCCCAGCTAGGATCCACAATGACAGTTAAACAAAGAACAAGCCTACATCCACTCTGTCTTCTGGCAATGAGTCAAAGTCGTTGTGGCAGCTAGTGAACCAGGTCACTGGCATCATAAGGTAGACAAAAATGCTGGAGAAACTCAGCGGGTGCAGCAGCATCTATGGAGCGAAGGAAATAGGCAACGTTTCGGGCCGAAACCCTTCTTCAGACTGATGGGGGGTGGAGGGGAGAAGAAAGGAAAAAGGAGGAGGAGGAGCCCGAGGGCAGGGGGATGGGAGGAGACAGCCCGAGGCCTGAGGAAGGGGAGGAGACAGCAAGGGCTAACAAAATTGGGAGAATTCAATGTTCATGCCCGCAGGATGCAGACTCCCCAAGCGGAATATGAGGTGCTGTTCCTCCAATTTCCGGTGTTGCTCACTCTGGCCATGGAGGAGACCCAGGACATAGGTCGGATGGGGAATGGGAGGGGGGCATCATAAGTTCGTACGTCACAGGAGCAGAATTAGGCCATTCAGCCCATCGTGTCTACTACACTACTTATTCATGACGATGTATCTTTCCCTCCCGACCCCATTCTCCTACCCCCTCACCATAAACTTTGGCACCCACAGTATGAAAAGGCTGACCAACCTCCCTTCCGCTGACTCCATTTGCACCTCACGCTACCTCGGCAAGGCCACCGACATAATCAAGGATGAGTCGCACCCCCTTCTCCCATCGGACAAAAGGTATAGCGTGAAAACGCACACTTCCAGATTCAGGGACAATTTCTTCAAAACAGTTATCAGGAAACCGAACCATCCTACCAACTGGAGAGCAGTCCTGATAGCAGTACTATCTACCTTATTGGAGATCTTTGATCGGACTTTACTTGACTTCAGCTTGCACTAAGCGTTATTCATGTTATTCCCTTTGTCATGTATCTGTACACTGTGGACGGCTCGGTTGCAATCATATATTGTCTTTCCGCTGACTGGTTAGCACGCAGTGAAAGCTTTTCATTGTACCTCGGTACACGTGACAATAAACTGAACTCAAACTCAAATTGTAAGGAATACCAGCAAAAAAGGTTTTGCATCCCTGCACCATGAATGGTGATTTCCAGATTGCACTTGGTCACATTGTCGTTCACTATTACTGTCGCCTCCCCCAACCCTTGACATAGGGGGGTTTTCCCTCCTCCTGTCCCTTTCCACCTGCATGATCATTTAGCCGCTCTGATTCAGCAATAGACAGGACTTTCATATGAAGAAAAACTGGATAGACTCGGCTTGTACTCGCTAGAATTTAGAAGATTGAGGAGGGATCTGATAGAAACTTACAAAATTCTTAAGGGGTTGGACAGACTAGATGCAGGAAGATTGTTCCCGATGTTGGGGAAGTCCAGAACAAGGGGTCACAGTTTAAGGATAAGGGGGAAGTCTTTTAGGACCGAGATGAGAAAAAAAATATTCACAAAGTGTGGTGAATCTGTGGAATTCTCTGCCACAGAAGGTAGTTGAGGCCACAGTTCATTGGCTATATTTAAGAGGGAGTTAGATGTGGCCCTTGTGGCGAAAGGGATCAGGGGGTATTGAGAGAAGGCAGGTACAGGATACTGAGTTGGATGATCAGCCATGATCATATTGAATGGTGGTGCAGGCTCGAAGGGCCGAAGGGCCGAATGGCCTACTCCTGCACCTATTTTCTATGTTTCAACACAGGGCACTGACAGCTTCCTTGCCTGCCTTAACATATGACTGGGCGAGGAGAATAGAGTAGAGAATGGTGCGTGGTGATTGCTGCTGGCACAGACTCGGGACTGACTGGCTGCTAATGAATCATGAAGGAAATGCATAATGCTATTTCCACTCCAGAAACTGATTCAGCAAAAAGGGAGACGAAAAAAACACATAATACTCCAGATGGAGAGAAATGACATGGATTGTGGATCTGACCTGTTTTTTTCCATCACATATTGTGAACGGTTAAACAGGAATCAGAAGTCAGAAAGCTGATGGCATGGTGGAGCATTGTACCATCTGGTCCAATTGTGAGGCATCTGGATGGGCCCAGAAACAAATTGGGTTCAGTTGCCTCCATGGGTATTCTTCCCCAAGGCAGCAGATGAGACCCAAGGTAGGCTTCAGTGTCCCTGGGCTACGAAGGGAAAAATCAGCTGCTGAATGAAGCTCAAAACTGCATGCTTTAGGGGTAAGGATAGAATCAATTATAATCTGCTATAAAGCCCTCGTGGATTTCTTCTCCTTCACCTCTGCTTAACTTCCCTTCCCAAGGAGAGGAGGGGAGAGACTATACGCCTCTTTCTACCTCATAAATATTACAATCTGGTTTGGGAACTGCTCTGCCCAGGACAAGAAGGCTCTGCAGAGAGTAGTGCGTTCGGCCGAACTTCACTTGCCCCCCCCCTGCAGGAACTATACATCAGGAGGTGCAACTCCAGAGCCAATAAAATCATGGGAGACCCCTTCCACCCCAGCAACGGACTGTTCCAGCTGCTACGGTCAGGCAAACGCCTCCGTTGCCATGCTGTGGGAATGGAGAGGTTGAGAAGGAGTTTCTTCCAAGAGACCATTAGGACTGTAAACTCCTATCTCACCAGGGACTAACTTTACTGTACCACTCTGCTGCTTTTTTTAAAAATTGCTGTTTTTTCCCTTTTTCCATCCGCCCACAATATTTAATATGAAAAAGAATATGTGATTCTGTTACATTCTGTTATAGTCCGCGAGCATTGCCACTTTTCATTTCACTGCACATCTCGTATGTGAATGTGACGAATAAACTTGACTTGACTTGACTTGATATTTTCTCATATTTCTGACAATGTAGTAAGGCATTAGCTTATTGATCTCTGCTGGCTTTAGCCCAGTGGTTCTAAACCTTTTTGGCATACATACATGCATACGCGAACACAATACTGTATGTGGTATGTACCTTTGTTAGGTTCCTAAAAATAGGCTCAACAATATGGCAATTTGTATGACAGGCAAAAATAGACACAAGGTGCTGGAGTACCTCAGCAGTCAGGCAACATCTCTGGAGAACATGAATCGGTGATGTTTCAACCATGCTTCAGACTGATTGTGGTGGGGGGAGGAAAGCTGGAAGAGAAGTGGGGGGCAGGATAGTCTGGTGAGTGATAGGTGGATACAGGTGAGAGGAGGGGGGTTGATAGGCAGATGGTTGGGCAAAGGCGAGAGATGAGAAGATTAAAAAGTGTGAGATGAGAAGAGAAGTGTGAAGAAGAATTGTGTTGCCAGAGGAAGGAATATAGATGGGACGATGGGGAATGGAAGAAATGGGTGCAAATCCAGGGGGGGTACAGGGAAAAGAAGGGGGGGGGGGGAGTTGTTTGAAGGTTAATTACCAAAAATTGGAGAAACAATGTTCATACCATTAGGTTGTAAGATACCCAAGTGGATTATGAGATGCTGTTCCTCCAGTTTGCATGTGGCCTCACTCGGACCAGCACGTTCTTTTTCAATGAAGGACACCTAGAGATCCCATTTCCACTGGGTTTAATGTTTCATCTACTGTGGGCTCCACGAGTTCAGATGTAACAATGCTTCCTGAGCCACATTTGGTATCAATTATTCCACACTTGCTGACAGTACCTGGTGTGAGTCTACACTGTAGATGTCAACAGATTTCCTAATTTGGCAGGCGAGGTAAGATATTGGCCCAGGGAGAATCATTATATTTACACCAAATCCATGCCTTCCAAAGAACATAACACACTACAGCACAGGAACAGGCTCTTTAGTCCACAATGTCTGTGTCGATCATGATGTTAAGTTGATCTCGGCTTGCATGTGGTCCATATCCCCTGTCCGTTCCCAGCTTATGTGTCATACCTAACTGTCACTGTATGTCATGTTGTCACTTGCGGGCGGAGCACCAAGGCAAATTCATTGTATGTGAATACTTGGCCAATAAACATATACATTCATTGAGTCTGAAGAAGGGTTTCGGCCCGAAACGTCGCCTATTTCCTTCGCTCCATAGATGCTGCTGCAACCACTGAGTTTCCCCAGCAATTTTGTGTACCTTCATTCATTCATTCATATCCATGCACCTATCTAAAAGCCTCTTAAACGCCTCTGCCTTTTGTTCCCACCACAACCCCATGCAACACATTCAAGGCACCTTCCACTCTCTCTGTGTAACCAAAAAAGTGCTTGCCCTGCACACTTCTTTTAACTTTCCTCCTCTGATCTTAAACCTCTGTCTTTGACATTTCTACCCAGGGAAAATGTTCTGACTGTCGACCCCATCTTGCCTCCCCTAATGTTATATATTTTTCTCAACCTCGGACACTCCAGAGAAAACAACCCATGTTTGTCCAACCTCTCCTTAAAGATAATATATAATCTAATCCGCGCAGCATTCTGGTAAGCCTTTTTTGCCCCATCTCGAAAGCTTCCACATCCTCCCGATAATGGGAGTGACCAGACCTGCAGCCAAGTCAAGTCAAGTTTATTCGTCACATACACATACGAGATGTGCAGTGAAATGAAAAGTGGCAATGCTCGTGGACTCTGTGCAAAAAGACAAACAAACAAACAAACAAACAGAATGGAACAGAATCACATATTCTTTTACATATTAAATATTGTGGGCAGAAGGAAAAAGGGAAAAAAACCCAGCAATTTAATAAACCCCCAAAAAAACTCCAATACGCCAATACTCCAACATGCTTCCCAGCTAAAGTTTAATAAAGCTGCAACGTGACTTCCAGACTCTTAAGGGCCTGTTCCACTTGGCGATTTTTTTCGGCGACTGCCGGCATCTTTGACTGACGTATTAGGTCACCGAAAAATTCGCGGCGTAATGACCGTATTGACGAGCGGTGGTTTTTTTCAAGTGTCGCAAAAAGTTTTTTGTTGCCGCTGGATTTTGAAATGTTCAAAATCTTTTGGCGACACTGATATGAGTAGTCATGCCTACTATGTTCTGTTGTGCTGAAGTAAAGAAAGAATTTCATTGTCCTATCAGGGACAAATGACAATAAACATGACAAGATTCTTGAATCTTGAATGACTCCGGCAGTTGCCGAAAAAATTGCCAAGTGGGACAGGCCCTTTACACTCAATGCCCTGATTGATGAAGGCAAACATATCATATGCCTTCTTTACCATTCCTATCTACTTTTGTAGCCAGTTTCAGGCAGATATGGACTTGGACCTCAGAATCCCTATGAACTGCCTTATTTGATGCCCGTGTACACACACACACACACAGAAGATAAAAATGTTGAACTCTAAAGGGTAAAGAAATGCTGCAAATACTTAACAGGCCATGTGGAGTTCATGGAGGGGGGAGAGACCGTTAACATTTATGGTGGAAAGCCTTTGATTGGAAGGTCTTTAATCTGTAACATTAACTCCATAAATGCTGCATGACAGCTGAGTATTTACAGCGTTTACCACTGAGCCTGCAAGCGATCCCCACACATTTATACTACCCTACACACACACTAGGGGCAATATTACATTCATACCAAGCCAATTAACCTACAAACCTGTACGTCTTTGGAGTGTGGGAGGAAACCAAAGATCTCGTAGAAAACCCACGCAGGTCTCGGGGAGAACGCACACAAACTCCGTAGAGACAGCGCCCGTGGTCAGGATAGAACCCGCTATGAGGCAGTAGCTCTACCGGGCTGCCCTAATTATAGACAATAGACAATAGGTGCAGGAGTAGGCCATTCGGCCCTTCGAGCCAGCACTGCCATTCAATGTGATCATGGCTGAATTAGATGGCAATGCCTTAGCCATTTGTGTATTGCAAGGCCACTAGGGCCTCGTCCATCCTTATCAAGGGGAGTGCTAACCTCTCCTTTTATACAAAATAAAATATTGGTTCATAATATCCAATTATTCTCCAGAGAAGAATCCCTCCTTTCTACTTATAAAGGAAAGAATTTTCACCTTTATATAGCATCTTTCACATTGCTTTTAGTGTGCCCTGCAGAGCCCATGAGGTATTTCAAAGTGTGTTCACAGTTCACCAGACTTCATTTTCTTTGATGATTTCTTCTACTCCATTTGCAGTTTCGAAACTTCAAGATAATCTACCGACGCTACGCTGGCCTCTACTTCTGCATTTGCGTGGACGTCAATGACAACAACCTGGTCTATCTGGAAGCTATCCACAATTTTGTGGAGGTAAGCGGTGATTGTGGTTGGGGAATGTGTGAGAAAGAACTGCAGATGCCGGATAAAATCGAAGGTAGATTCAGATTCAGATTCAGATTCAACTTTAATTGTCATTGTCAGTGTACATTACAGAGACAACGAATTGCAGTTAGCATCTCCCTGGAAGAGCGACATAGAATATGATTTCAATAAATAAATCTATTTACATGCATACAGTCATAGTGTTTTTCCTGTGGGAGGAGTGTCCGGAGGGGGGGGGGGGTGATTGGCAGTCACCGAGGTACAGTTTTGAGTAGAGTGACAGCCGCAGGGAAGAAGCTGTTCCTGGACCTGCTGGTCCGGCAACGGAGAGACCTGTAGCGCCTCCCGGATGGTAGGAGGGTAAACAGTCCATGGTTGGGGTGAGAGCAGTCCCTGGCAATGCTGAGCGCCCTCCGCAGACAACGCTTACTTTGGACAGACTCAATGGAGGGGAGCGAGGAACCGGTGATGCGTTGGGCAATTTTCACCACCCTCTGCAATGCCTTCCGGTCGGAGACAGAGCAGTTGCCATACCATACTGTGATACAGTTGGTAAGGATGCTCTCGATGGTGCAGCGGTAGAAGTTCACCAGGATCTGAGGAGACAGATGGACCTTCTTCAGTCTCAGAATGCTGGAGTAACACAGCAGGTGAGGCAGCATCTATGGAGAGAAGGAATGTGACGTTTCGGGTCGAGACCCTTCTTCAGACCGTCACCTATTCCTGTTCTCCAGAGATGCTGCCTGACCCACTGAGTTGCTCCAGCACTTTGTGCCCTTTTGTACATGAAGAGTGGTCACTTGAATGGGGTGACAAAAAAGCTCCAGTTTGGGTCGGAAGTCTGTGCAAGCAGTGAATTTATACAAAAGGCTTCTAATTTCCTAGGAAGTTTGTAATTGCTTGCTTCCTCCCTTTTAGTAATTGTGCTTCTGTATCCAGTGGCAGACGGGATGTCACCAAGGTTGGGCTTTTAAGACAAATCAGCAATACCACTTATGCAACACAAAGGGTGGCGGGTGTATAACACGAGCTGCCGCAGGAGGTAGTTGAGGCAGGGACTATCGCAACGTTTAGACAGGCACATGGATAGAACAGGTATATAGACAAAAGACAATAGGTGCAGGAGTAGGCCATTTGGCACTTCGAGCCAGCACCGCCATTCAATGCGATCATGGCTGATCATCCCCAATCAGTATCCCGTTCCTGCCTTCTCCCCATATCCCCTGACTCCGCTATCTTTAAGAGCCCTATCTAGCTCTCTCTTGAAAGCATTTAGACAACCTACCTCCACCACCCTCTGAGGCAGAGAATTCCACAGACTCACCACTCTCTGTGAGAAAAAGTATTTCCGTTCTAAATGGCTTACTCCTTATTCTTAAACTGTGGCCCCTGGTTCTGGACTCCCCCAACACCGGGAACATGTTTCCTGCCTCTAGCATGTCCAAGCCCTTAACAATCTTATATGTTTCAATGAGATACCCTCTCATCCTTCTAAACTCCAGAGTGTACAAGCCCAGCTGCTCCATTCACTCAGCATATGACAGTCCCGCCATCCCGGGAATTAACCTTGTAAACCTACGCTGCACTCCCTCAATAGCAAGAATTACGCTGCACTCCCTCAATAGCAAGAATTTAGTGGGATATATAGGCCAATGCAGGCAGATGGGATTAGTGTAGATGGGGCATGTTGGTCGGTGTGGGCAGGTTGGGCTGAAGGGCTTGTTTCCATGCTATGACCCTAGGTGTGCACTGCTTGAGCTAATAAAAACAACGCAGAACAGGGTATCGACCCGAAACGTTGCCTATTTCCTTCGCTCCATAGATGCTGCTGCACCCGCTGAGTTTCTCCAGCATTTTTGTGTACCTTCCATTTTCCAGCATCTGCAGTTCCTTCTTAAACACAGAATATTTTAAACTTGTGTACATTTTTCTATCATCTTGAAGAAAGTGATATCCTACATCTGCCCCACGGCTTGCAGCTAAAGATGCCAACTCACAATGGGATACATTTTCAAAGATAGCAGTAATGCAACAGTAACATTTTTTTTAGTGTATGTCCTGGGTGTCTAGGTGAGGCGGTTCTCCTGTTCTCAGTTTATCCAGTGGGAGTTAGTTAATTAAAATGGAAGCTCCCAGCGGGCGTCGCAGAGCCGTGCAAGATCGGACCCTGCGGCCGGCCAAGAACGAAGACCAGGAAGAACGAGAAAGGCCCAGCGATCTCAGACTTTTCTCTTTTTCTTTCCAAACGGCACCCAAATATGGCGACTGCGCATTTGTGGGTTGTGCAAAAGAATTTCACCGTGTTGTGCATATGTGATAATCAAGGAACCATTGAATCATTAATTGCCAATTAGAAGATTGACACAAAATGCTGGAGTAACTCAGCGGGTCAGGCAGCATCTCTGGAGAGAAGGAATGGGTGATGTTTCGGGTCGAGACCCTCTTGGTGTCTTGCTAATTTCCCCCTCTATATCCTGTGAGTCTCACAACTTTTTCTCTTTTCATCTCAGGCCCTTGTCCAACCATATGCCCATCAAACCATATGTATCCACCTATCTGTCTATGCTTTTGGCCTGCCCCTGTTCTCTTACAGCTTTCTCTCACCCCCCCCCCCCCCCCAATCCCCCCCACACACAGTCAGTCTGAAGAAGGATCCCAACCCGAGCCATCATGCTGAGAGAATGGAGCAGCTGGGCTTGTACACTGGAGTTTAGAAGGATGAGAGGGAATATCATTGAAACATCTAAGATTGTAAAGGGTTTGGACACGATAGAGGCAGGAAACATGTTCCCGATGTTGGGGGAGTCCAGAACCAGGGGCCACACAGTTTAAGAATAAGGAGTAAGCCATTTAGAACGGAGACGAGGAAACACTTTTTCTCACAGAGAGTGGTGAGTCTGTGGAATTCTCTGCCTCAGTGGAGGCAGGTTCTCTGGATGCTTTCAAGAGAGAGCTAGAAAGGGCTCTTAAAAATAGCGGAGTCAGGGGATATGGGGAGAAGGCAGGAACTGATTGGGGATGATCAGCCATGATCACATTGAATGGCGGTGCTGGCTCGAAGGCCCGAATGGCCTACTCCTGCACCTATTGTCTATTGTCTATTATCATCTATCCATGTTCTCTTGAGATGCTGCGTGATCCGCTGAGTTACTCCAGCACTTTGTGCCGTTCTTTAAAAGAGCTGGCTCAGGAATGTTGGATGGATGACCTCTTTTACTACATAATTCTAGGAATCTAATCCTTGTGAAAACTACAAATGTGGCGCACTAATGAGTTTCTGTTTTGGTTTCAGCCCCTTTCCACAACTCGTCCAGAGTGCCAGTTTGTTAAAATAGATTTCTAACACTGAAAAGCTTGATTTTTATTCCCTTCATACGAGGTGCTCAAGTGATGAATATGCTGAAGGAACTTTGGAAACACAATGAAAGCTCTTTGTAAAACATTGCAGCACCCAATACATTGGTCAGTGTGTTATACTTAATGCAGTAGCCATGGGTTGTGATTGAGTTGTAGGTTCTGCATGCATACCAAAAAGAGACATAGAAACATTCGAGCCAGCACTACCATTCATTGTGATCATGGCTGATCGTCCCCTCTCAATACCCCGTGCCTGCCTTCTCCCCATATCCCTTGACTCCACTAGCCCCTAGAGCTCTATCTAACTCTCTCTTAAATCCATCCAGTGACTTGGCCTCCACTGCCCTCTGTGGCAGGGAATTCCATAAATTCACAACTCTCTGGGTGAAAAAGATTTTTCTCATCTCAGTCTTAAACGACCTCCCCTTTATTCTAAGATTCATTGTGATCGTGGCTGATCGTCCCCAATCAATAACCCGAGCCTGCCTTCTCCCCATATCCCTTGATTCCACTAGCCCCTATGGAGTTCATTTTTAGTTTAGTTTAGTTTAGAGATACAGCGTGCACTAATACTATGGGACACACACTACTGACAATTTATATGTATACCAAGCCAATTACCTACAAACTTGTATGTCTTTAGAGTGTGGGAGGAAACCGAAGAACTCGGAATATACCCACGTGGTCATGGGGAGAACGTACAAACTCCGTTCAGACAGCAGCTGTAGTTGGGATTGAACCTGGGTCTCTGGCACTGTAAGCTCTGCAAGGCGGCAACTTTACTGCTGTGCCACTGTGGCACCAGACATAAGAAAATAGTGTCTGGAACATTTGGCATTCAAAGTGTTTCCTTAGTCTTGACCCGAAACACAGACATTTCTTTCCCCTCTCACAAAAGCTGTTCCACCTGCTGAGTTCCTCCACAAACTAAACCCCCAAAAGACAGTGGATGGTGTAACCTTCCCTCTTCTCCTTCCCCCATCAACTTATCTTTTGCTCCTGTACAACATGGAAACAAACCCTTCGGCCCACGGTGTCCGCGCCAACCAACAATTGTTCTATCCTACACACTGGGGACAATTTACAGAAGCCAATTATCCTACCCACCCGCACGTCTTTGGAATGTGGGAGGAAACCGGAGCACCCGGAGAAATCCCACGCAGTTACTGAGAAAAAATACATAAGTCCGTACAGATGGCAGCCAAAATCTGGATCGAACCCGGGTCTCTGGCGCTGCAAGGGTGAACAAGAGGAAGAGGATTGGACTTTGCTGCCTTCCCTCACAGTGGGAACCATTGTGTTTGTGTGGAGACAACAGAGAATTTGCCTACAAGGCTGCACGAATTTAGGATGTGGGAGGAAAACCACGTGGTGACAGGGAGAACGTGCAAACTCCACACAAACATAATAGAAACATAGAAAATAGGTGCAGGTGTAGGCCATTCGGCCCTTCAGCCCTGCACCGCCATTCAATATGATCATGGATGATCATCCAACTCAGTATCCTGTACCTGCCTTCTCTCCATACCCCCTGATCCCTTTAGCCACAAGGGCCACATCTAACTCCCTCTTAAATATAGCCAATGAACTGTGGCCTCAACTGCCTTCTGTGGCAGAGAATTCCAGAGATTCACCACTCTCTGTGTGAAAAATGTTTTCCTCATCTCGGTCCTAAAAGATTTCCCCCTTATCCTTAAACTGTGTGACCCCTTGTTCTGGGTTAATGTTAAATTCTTCTTTAATGTTGTGTTTTATTTTTATTGGTGTGCTGCAATGGCAACTCAAATTTCACTACACCTATTGGTGTATGTGACAATAAATGTCCTTTGTCCTTTTGTCCTACTGCAGTGCCACTGTGCCTCCCATGATATGGGACTCTCTGGCTCTGAGGAAAAGCTGATAAAGTAATTTAATTATATTGTTCAGCATTGCTTAGGGGACAGTCGTCTTAGGTTTTGAAAAGCTCAAGGTTTGCTGTCGGCGAACTAGGCTGAGTATAATCGGGTGTTCTGTGGTTTCTGTTGAGGGTAGATAACATTGTGGTGCAGTTTCATCTCACTGGATGCATGTGTAAATGACAAGAACATTTAAAGTGTGGACAGAACAGGAGCAAAATATTGAGAGAAGCATCAAATAAAATGCAGAAAACTTACGAGAGTTGAGGGGAGCATCATCTGTCATACAAGCTGTTAGTTGAAAGTTTTTGAAAGAAGCAGCTATTGTGGTTTTGGAAATACAGCATGGAAACAGGCCCTTCGGCCCAACGAGCCCATGCCGACCCTTCACACACGTTCTATATTTTCCCATTTTCACATTCACGTTCGGGGCAATTATTTTTTACAACTGAGTATTAACCTACAATGCTGCACGAATTTAGGATGTGGGAGGAAACCCACGTGGAGACAAGGAGAACGTGCAAACTCCACACGAACAGCACCCGAGGTCAGGATTGAACCTGGGCGCTCGGGCGTACCGGACTTTGGAAATGGCGCCCCGCATGTGTAAACATGCTAATGTAATTTCACTCTGGGTCTCTGCTGCTGCAACTCTTCCAGCTGCGCCACAAAAAGAACCTTTCAGACATTCCAATATTACAGATATTACTCTTCAAATCTTGAAATTTAACATATATTGTGTATGTAATAAAAAAAACAGATATGACAAAGTGTCCCAGGCCTGAAACGTGATTCTATTTCTCCTTTTGCACAAGGCTGCCTGACTTATTCAGCGTTTTCAGCATTTTCTGCTTTTATTGTAGATGCATTTTGTAGATTTTCATCAAGCATATCACAACCTGTTGAATGGTTCCAGTAAAATTTCAGATAACTTACGGAAATTATATGTGTAATTCTCAGAAAGATAAACAAAAGCAGGCTTTCAGGATCCCTGTGCTTTGTAGCCCTGGATGTTTTTTTCCTAATGTAATTATTGCTTATTTCCTTCAGCTGGTTTAAAATTAAATGGTCCCAGATCGAGCGTTTTATAAAGAAAGTGTATTGTAAAATGTTGGTAACTTTATTTTATCTTCTGTCTCCATCTCATTGCAGGTTTTGAATGAATATTTCCATAATGTCTGTGAATTAGATCTTGTCTTCAACTTCTACAAGGTAAATCAGTTTGTCAAACGAAACAACCTTGTGTATTTGTTGCTGAGATTTGAAAGCTCTGTTGGCTCGGCTCATATTTCCCCCACTCGGGAAAATAGTTGTTCAGAATAAGAAAAATGGCTGCGATTATTTGGCCTCTTGATTCTTTTGGTTTTCCTTTGCCCTGTTGTCAGCCTTCCTTGGTAGACAAAAATGCTGGAGAAACTCAGTGGGTGCAGCAGCATCTATGGAGCGAAGGAAATAGGCAACGTTTCGGCACGAAACGTTGCCTATTTCCTTCGCTCCATAGATGCTGCTGCACCCGCTGTGTTTTTCCAGTATTTTTGTCTACCTTCGATTTTCCAGCATCTGCAGTTCCTTCTTAAACACAGGTTTGTAGGTTAATTGGTTTTGGTAAAAACACGGCATCCTTCCGTGGTTGGCTCATTGGTGAATTCTGCAAATCAATCCACCTACGCTCTCAGGGGGCAAATTAAAATGGCCATTTTACCTCCCGATCCAAAGCCGATCAGATAAATCAGAGGAAAACAACTCGAACGTGCAAACCCCACTCAGACAGCACTGTAGGTTAGGATCGAACCCAGAGTTTGCTGGCGCCAAGAGTCAGCACTATAGTTATAAAGTTACATATATAATAATAAGAATCTGAAGAAGGGTCTCGACCCGAAACGTCACCTATTCCTTCGCTCCATAGATGCTGCCTCACCCGCTGAGTTTCCCCAGCATTTTTGCCTACCTTTCTACACATGGGGTTGGTCAACATTTGCCTAAAATGATAAAACATAAAACCTTGCAACTTCAGAGAGACAGTCGCCATGGAAAATGTTGGGAAAACAACATTGACACATTACATAACCAAATATTATTCTTCCTAGCATTCAGATTTGGATGCAGGAAACCTATGGCGGATAATTTATTTAACGTATCCGTGTAGCCCAACTGAATAAACTGGCACAGTCGGCTATTGCGATGTTATTTAAGGACCGTTTTGGTTGCAAGCTGGTATCTTCTGATATCAGTCTTCTTCTTCTTGCGAATAAAACATAAACCTAAGGGGTTGGACAGGCTAGATGCAGGAAGATTGTTCCTGATGTTGGGGAAGTCCAGAACTAGGGGTCACAGTTTAAGGATTAGAGGGAAGTCTTTTAGGACCGAGATGAGAAAACAAATTTCACACAGAGAGTGGTGAATCTGTGGAATTCTCTGCCACAGAGGGTAGTTGAGGCCACAGTTCATTGGCTATATTTAAGAGGGAGTTAGATGTGGCCCTTGTGGCTAAAGGGATCAGGGGTTATGGAGAGAAGGCAGGTATGGGATACTGAGTTGGATGATCAGCCATGATCATATTAAATGGCGGTGCAGGCTCGAAGGGCCGAATGGCCTACTCCTGCACCTATTGTCTATGTTTCTATGGTAGATCTCAAGCCGGGAGATGAGCAGCCAGGTTGTCTCTGCATCAATGTCTGCCAGGCCCTGAGCTGCTCGACTGGAGTAGGTTGAAGGAACCCAGTGATGGTTCGCAAGGTGCTGTTCATGCTCGTATCTACCAGGCTAGTATGTTTGCTTCTACTCCATACGGGTGCGCAGTACTCAGCTGGGGCATACACAAGAGCTAAGGCAGAGGTGGGACGAGTTGATGGGCTGGCTCCCCAACTTGTTCCTGCCAGGCGTCGGATGAGGCCGCTATGTCCCATGAAATCAGTAACAGACTCGAATACCTGCATTGCCTTGAGCTGTACAATTACTGCTGTGCCAAGGCGTGGAGGAATGTTCCTTACCAACCCCTGAAAAAGGTGTGGTGAAGTTTGGTGGAGACACAGTTATTAAAGCAAATAGTATTTGTTCCATCCTTTCTAATTATAGGGGAGAATAGAATGTGAGCCCAGGAAAAAACAACAACAAATGTCTGTGAAATGGGATGCAGGAATGAAAGATTTAGTTATCTCTGCTTTAATTCATGGAATCATAGTCATACAGTGTGGAAACAGGCTCTTCAGCCCAACTTGCCCTCACCGACATACATGTTCCATCTAAGGAAGGGTCTCGACCCAAAACGTCACCCATTCCGTCTCCAGAGTTGCTGCCTGTCCCACTGAGTTACTCCAGTATTTTGTGCCCATCTACACTAGATCAGCCATGATCATATTGAATGGCGGTGCTGGCTCGAAGGGCCGAATGGCCTACTCCTGCACCTATTGTCTATTGTCTATAGTTCCACCTGCCTGCGTTTGGCCCATATCCCTCTAAACCTATCCTATCCATGCATCTGTCTAAATGTTTCTTAAATGTTGCATTAGTCTCTGCCTCAACTACCTCCATCAGTAGCTCGGTCCATTCACCCACCACCCTTTGTGTGGAAAAAATTACCCCTAGAAGAATAGAATAGAATGCCTTTCATTGTCATTCAAACAGCTTGGTTTGAACAAAATTGCCCTTGTGTTCTTATTAAATCTTTCCTTTCCCCCCTTTACCTGAAACCTATGCCCTCTGGTTCTCAATACCCCTACTCTGGGCAAGAGACTCTGTGCATCTACCCGATCTATTCCTCACATGTCTAACATTAAAAAATAGGTGCCGGAGTAGGCCATTTGACCCTTCGAGCCAGCACCGCCATTCAATATGATCATGGCTGATCATCTAAAATCAATTCCCCTTTTCTGCTTTTCCCACATATTCCTTGATTCCGTTAGAAACGTAGAAAATAGGTGCAGGATGAGGCAATTCGGGCCTTCAAGCCAGCACCGCCATTCATTGCGATCATGGCTGATCGTCCCCAATCAATAACCCGTGCCTGCCTTCTCCCCATATCCCTAAGCCCTAAGAGCTAAATCTAACTCTCCCTTGAAAACATCCAGCGAATTGGCTTCCACTGCCTTCTGTGGCAGAGAATTCCACAGATTCACAACTCTCTGGGTGAAGAAGTTCTTCCTCATCTCAATCCTAAATGGCCTACCCCTTATTCTTAAACTGTGTGACCCCCTAGTTCTGGACTCCCACAACATGGGGAACTATATTTCTCTCATTGTCTGAAATAGCTCCCGTGGTTACCTGTTATTACCAACATTGTATATAAGTTGTACATGGCTCAATGTATGTCCTCCATATCCTGTTTGAATGACAAAACCTACAATTGATAATATTGCCTGCATTTTATTAAACAAGTTTCATATGCACCTTCACTGAATTCTTCGTCACATCATTAAGCCTCAACTTGAGCTAGTTTGAGAGCCACATAATTGTATCCCTGAGGGCTTAATTTGCCACTTCCCATACCTATGCTGTGCTCTTATCATTTATCACTGCCTGTGGAAAAATGCCATACTGCCCTTTGACAGAACAACCAGTTATTAAATCTATCTAAAAATCAACGAGGACCTTTGTATTGGGGCAGGAGCATGGGGGTTAAGGAGCATTATAGGAAAATTGACCTGCTGATGCTGTGCGTTACCAATGAAGAACTGTGTTGTTCGGTGCTTTAACAGAATACTGATGACGACTGTTGGTCTCAGTGGGTAACAATCTCATCTGGGGTAAATACTAAATGACATGCAGCGCAGTAATCCTAGGTTCAGTCTAGGAGTCCAGGGTTGCTGATGAGGAGGCAGAAGGAGATCGTGGCTAAGTTGACTTCACTTACTTGGGTACTGTGGTCTGAAAATCCGTCCGGTTACTTAGAGGACAAGTGACATCGAAATTTAAGCATCCCGAAGTACTGTGGGAAGCTTTGTTTTGCATGACATTAGACAATAGGTGCAGGAGCAGGCCATTTGGCCCTTCGAGCCAGCACCGCCATTCAATGTGATCATCCCCAATCAGTACCCCGTTCCTGCCTTCTCCCCATATCCCCTGACTCCGCTATTTTTAAGAGACCTATCTAGCTCTCTCTTGAAAGCATCCAGAGAACCTGCCTCCACCGCCCTCTGAGGCAGAGAATTCCACAGGCTCACCACTCTCTGTTAGAAAAAGTGTTTCCTCGTCTCCGTTCTAAATGGCTTACTCCTTATTCTTAAACTGTGGCCTCTGGTTCTGGACTCCCCCGACACCGGGAACATGTTTCCTGCCTCTAGTGTGTCCAAGCCCATAACAATCTGTCCAGCCCTTTGCATGCTATCCTGTATGGAAGGCAAATGCAATTTTCGCTTTTATTTCGATGACCAGAATACAAAAACAGGAATATAATCCTGAGACTTTTTAAGGCGCTGGTCAGATCGCTTTTGTAGTATTGCGAGTAATTTCGAGCGATCCCCGCACACTAACACTATCCTACACCCACTAGGGACAATTTTTACATTTACCAAACCAATTAACCTACAAACCTGTACGTCTTTGGAGTGTGGGAGGAAACCGAAGATCTCGGAGAAAACCCACGCAGGTCACGGGGAGAACGTACAAACTCCGTACAGACAGCACCCGTGGTCGGGATTGAACCCGGGTCTCCGGCGCTGCATTCGCTGTAAGGCAGGAACTCTACCGCTGCGCCACCGTTTTCTCCGAGTGCCCCAGTTTCCTCCCACACTCCAAAGACGTACAGGTTTGTAGGTTGACAAAAGTGCTGGAGAAACTCAGCGGGTGAGGCAGCATCTATGGAGCGAAGGAAATAGGCAACGTTTCGGGACGAAACGTTGCCTATTTCCTTCGCTCCATAGATGCTGCCTCACCCGCTGAGTTTCTCCAGCACTTTTGTCTACCTTCGATTTTCCAGCATCTGCAGTTCCTTCTTAAACACAGGTTTGTAGGTTAATTGGTTTTGGTAAAAATTGCAAATAGTGTGTAGGATAGTGTTAGTGTACGGGGTGGTCGATGGTCGGAGTGGACTGGGCCGGATACTGAGTTGGATGATCAGCCATAATCATATTGAATGGCGGTGCAGGCTTGAAGGGCCGAATGGCCTACTCCTGCACCTATTTTTTTCTATGTCTATCTCTCCGTTTCCGCGCTGTTTCTCCAAAGTCTTAGTCTTAGTAAATCAGCAGGGGCCAGTTGGGCTGAAACGGCCAGTTTCTGTGTTGTAAATATTTTGTAGAGATCGTGGTGGAGAGTGAGGCGCTGATGTGATTATTTCTACATCTCCATGTAATGATGTGCCCACTGTCTCTTGTTTCACCCTTGCAGGTATACACTGTGGTGGATGAGATGTTCCTAGCGGGAGAGATCAGAGAAACGAGCCAGACCAAGGTGTTGAAGCAGCTGCTGATGTTACAGTCCTTGGAGTGAAGTACAAAAGGATGCTTCAGCGACAGATAGCAGCTATCTCTACTCAAGCTCCACTGGTGCAAGTGTGTAGGTGTGAGTTACTTGTGTGTGTGCGTGTGTGTGTGTGTGCGTGTGTGTGAGAATGAGAGAGAGAGGAATGAATGGAAACTACAGGGAACAATGAAGTTGACCGGTAACTGCAGGACGATGACCACTTAGCCCATCTTCAACATCTCTGTCACAAGTTAATCTGGTCGTACACCACTCCCGTGCTTCTGGCTGTCTTGACTACTGATTAATCGGGATCCCCCATACATTCCTGGATTTTGAACACAGCCCCGACAAGTTGACCTCAGAACCAGGCAATACTTCATTCCAAAGGACACAGGGTTCTGGAGTAATGCAGCGGGTCAAGCAGCATCTCTGGAGACCGTGGGTAGGTGATGTTTCAGATCGGGACTCGGAGTCCGAAGAAGGGCCACAACTTGAAACGTCACCAGAGATACACACAACATGCTGGAGTAACTCAGCGGGTGAGGCAGCATCTAGGGAGAGAAGGAATGGGTGGCGTTTCGGGTCTCCCCCATTCATCCTGCGCAGATCCCCCCCCCCCCCCCATCCATCCTGTACTGATCCCCCATTCAAGAAGAATGGGGGGAACAGTCAGAAGAAAGGTCTCGACCCGAAACGTTGCCTATTTCCTTCTCTCCATAGATTCTACCTCACCCGCTGAGATACTCCAGCATTTTGTGTCTCGATTTTATCCAGCATCTGCAGTTTTTTCTCACACATCACCAGAGATGCTGCTTTGACAAAGGCTCGAGATGGAGCCCAAAAGGAATAAATAGTTGCGAACAGTCATGGTTCTAATACCTAGCTGTGAAACGTCACCTCTCCATGTTCTCCAGACATGCTGCCTGACCCACTGAGTTACTCCAACACTTTGTGCCCTTTTGTGTAAACCAGCATCCGCTGTTCTTTGTTTCTGTTAATACTTTATTTTGAGCAAGCCAGCTCAATAAGTCTAAAATACAGTGCATATATAAATACACTACATTGCCCCTTATATGGACCAAGCACCAGATTGAGGAGTCCCTGGTAGAACGTAAATGTGTGTTAATTAATTAAAAGCTGGTGTTAATTAATTAGAAATTAACGTAAAAGCAACATGGCATTTTTTATATTCTATCCTCTGTTACAACTGCCCATTTTCCCGTGGCTGCAGACAGCATCTCAAGTCATTCACACCAACACCAACACACTGGTAGGAGGAACTGCAGGTGCTGGTTTACACCAAAGATAGACACAAAATGCTGGAGTAACTCAGCGGGACAGGCAGCATCTCTGGAGACTGTGGATGGGTTACGTTTCGGGTAAGATCTGAGTCTGAACAAGGGGCTTGATCCGAAATGTCATCTATTCCATTTAGAGTCAGAGTCATATAACGTGGAAACAGGCCCTTTGGCCCAACTTGCCCACACCGGCCAACATGCACTAGTCCCACCTGCCAGCATTTGGCCCATATTCCTCCAAACCTGTCCTATCCATGTACCTGTCTAACTGTTTCTTAAACGTTGCGATAGTCCCTGCCTCAACTACCTCCTCTGGTGTTCCATACACCCACCACCCTTTGTGTGAAAAAGTTACAACCCCCCAGATTCCTATTAAATCTTTTCATCTCCACCTTAAACCTATGTTCTCTGGTCCTCGATTTGCCTACTCTGGGCAAGAGATTCCAGAGATGCTGCCTAACCCTGTGAATTATTCCAGCATTTTGTGTCTATCTCCAACATACTAGTGATGGGACCAAATTTGAACAGAGTTTCTTGCAAAAGGAATCTCATTTGAAATGTCGTGGTGATCAAAGTACCAACATGTTGTGTAAGAAAAGGTGATGTTCTGAAGAAGGGTCTCGATCCGAAACGTCACCTTTTCCTTCTCTCCATAGATGCTGCCTCATCTGCTGAGTTTCTCCAGCATTTTTGTCTACCTTCGATTTTTCCAGCATCTGCAGTTCCTTCTTAAACATGTAGTGTAGGATCACCAGTGACATCACGGAAAAGCCAACATATTTTTGACTTCTGCACCTTTTTCTGTGTAGATATGTTTGGCTTCACCTTGGTTTGAGGAAACCAAGTTATTTGCCCCCAGAATCATTGTTACTTCTAGTTGCTGCTGTCAAAGAGTTTATTACCAAAACATCTTTGGCAGGGAACTCAGATTGCTGTATCTGAAGCTCAATGTCCGTGTATATTATACACTACACAGGCACAAGTCCATTGCCTTTCAATTCTATGGCCCAAAAATATATAACAGTAGAGGGGAAGACAGGAGTAAGACATTCAGTCTTACATTGATAATTTAGTTCTATATTTTAAGGATGGGAAATTTCCAGAACTATATCTGACTCTCGTTTCATTTTCTCCCCCATCAGATAGTTTAATGGATGCACATGGCCAGAATGTAGACACAAAATGCTGGAGTAACTCAGCAGAACAGCCAGAATTTAGTAAGCAGTATTACATTGAAGGAAATGCAGATGCTGGTTTACAGCGAAGATAGACACACAGTGCTGGAGTAGCTCAGTGGGACAGGCAGCATCTCTGGAGGGAAGGACCCTGCCATATCTCTAGTCCCTCTCCCCTGACTCTCAGTCTGAAGAAGGGTCTCGATCCAAAACGTCACCCATTCCTTCTCTCCAGAGACGCTGCCTGTACCTCTGAATTACTCAGCATTTTGTGTCCCATCTTCAGTGTAAACCAGCATCTGCAGTTCCTCCCTAGACATCTGGACAGATGTTGTGTTTATCTTGCATTGTGGAGGACAGTATTTTATATATAATTATCACATGCATGTCTGGTTATTTTTTAATTCCCACTTTCTAACCCCCTTCCCCCCCCAACTAAAATAGGAAATACGGTGTGTGATAATTGCTCCTCGTAATAAAAGTACTTACAGAAATGTACAAGGGGACCCACTGTAGAAGCAATTTGCTTTAATCCAATGATCAGGTCTCTGAACAATAGTGGCACGACTAACTGTCGACTAGTTGCACACAAATGTTAATTAGCAACAAAGCTCCTGGATTTACGGATAACTGCAGCAATGGAAATCCTTCCAGCTCATCTCACTAATAGAATAAATTTAAACATCGACTGAAGAGCCACTCGGTGCGGTTCTGATTTGTTTAGTGGCAGCCCTGATTAGTAGCGACCTGCACTTGGGTGAAAGCAAAATGTTCCCAGATGGTGTTTCTTCTTTCTTTTAAATAACATTAGCCGAGCCTTCTTTTATTGCTTTTGAATGGAGTTGATATGTCTGGAGAGATTTCACTTTCACTTCTTGAGGCAATGTGTTGTAATCATCGATAGATACGTCCTGTTATGTGGAGGCAGTAACATGTCACAATAAATGCTCAAAGTGGTCTTTGTGTGTTTTGCAAGTCACAACAATTCCCAAAGCACGGAAATGATTGGAGACGGAATGAAGTGAAATCTTGAGCAAAACAAGGGCGGCGCAGCGGTAGAGTCGCTGCCTTGCAGCGCCAGAGAGCCGGGTTCCATCCTGACTATGGGTGCTTGTCTGTACAGTTTGTACCTTCTCCCCGTGACCTGCGTGGGTTTTCTCCAAGAGCTCCGGTTTCCTCCCACACTCCAAAGAAGTACAAGTTTGTAGGCTAATTGGCTTGGTGTAAATGTAAATTGTCCCTGGTGTGTGTGTAGGATAGTGATAGTGTGCGGGGATCGCTGGTCGGCGCGGATACGGTGAGAGTACTGATTTTGGATGATCACATTGAACGGCGGTGCTGGCTGGAAGGGCCAAATGTGGCCTTTCACCTATTGTCTATTGACCCGTGGGCCGAAGTGCCTGTTTCCTTGCTGTTTCTCTAAATTAAACTAAACTAAAACATACAGGAGGGGAGAGAAAGCTGTAAAAGGAGGGTGGAGGTGCATGACAAGTGATAGGTGGATATAGATGAAGGGAGGTTGATTAGAAGACAGGAGATGAAAAGGAGACAAAAGCGTGTCAGATATGGAGGGAGGAGGAGTGAAATGTAAAGCCAGAGGGAAGGATATGGGTGGAAAGGATGGGGAGGGGTGGTGCAATAAAGGGCTGAAGAGTAGGAAAAAATTGGGGAGGGGGGGAGGGTGAAGAGGGCAGAGGAAAGGAAAGTACTGTGATGCTTTTGTAGAGCTCTACCGACATACTGGGGGACTTAAGCACATTATCCAGCATGATGCCAAGGGAATTCTAATGGCCAGAGGTTGTGATCCTCTATGATCCATTAAAATTAGACCCATCTGCCCTCACGGATGAATGTAAAGAATGAGAGATAACAGATTAAATATCTGAGAATTCTGACTTCCTGTCATTAAAATCGTCAGATTGTTTTGAAGAGCAATAGACAATAGGTGCAGGAGTAGGCCCTTCGAGCCAGCACTGCCATTCACTGTGATCATGGCTGATCATCCACAATTAGTACCCCGCTCCTGCCTTCTCCCCATATCCCTTGACTCCACCACCTTTAAGAGCTCTATCTAACTCTCTCTTGAAATAGCAAGGGGAATAATCTCGAGTGCCTTCTTCAGAAAGGTCGCGACTCGAAATGCCACCTGTTCCGTTTCTCCAGAGATGCTGCCTGTCCCGCTGAGTTACTCCCGCTTTTTGTGTCTATCTTCGGTTGAAACCAGCATCCGCAGTTCCTTCCTACACATAATCTCCAGTGCCTTGGTCTGTGTATAACCCAGTGCTACAATTTCTAGGAGATCATTGTGTGCAAATTGTCTGCCACATTTTGTACTTTAGTACTTAAGAATTTAAAGTTACTTCTGCTCGTAAATAGAATCCTATAAATTTGACTTTTAGTTTAGTTCAGAGATACAGCGTGGAAACAGCCCCTTCGGCCGACCAAGTCTGCACCGACCAGCGATCCCCGCACACTAAAGGGCCTGTCCCACTTACATGTCCTTGGCGTGCAAATTATGCGACCTCATAGTCGCGTTGAGGCATCGTATGGTCCCATTTAGAAGCGCGGAGGGGTATGTAGTTGTGCGCTGAGTTACTCCTGCATTTTGTGTCCATCTTCAAATGACGTCATGCGCTGCAGATGGCTGTGCGTACGCATGGAATCGCGCCCGACCTTCGCGGGACCGAGGTCGCGTAATTTGCGTGCCAAGGACACGTAAGTGGGACAGGCCCTTACCACTACCCTAGGTGACAATTTACACTTATACCAAGCCAATTAACCTACAAACCTGTACGTCTTTGGAGTGTGGGAGGAAACCAGAGATCAGAGGTCACGGGGAGAACGTGCAAACTCCGTACAGACAGCACCCGTAGTCAGGATCGAACCCGGGTCTCTGGCGCTGTGAGGCAGCAACTCTACCGTTTATTTCTGCTTCTAGTGGCATTTGCCTTTTTGCGCGGAGATGTCTGCCCTGCACGCAACACGAGTTCTAATATTCGCAACGTCAATGGCTGCTTTGGTCTCCTCTGAACACAAAGGTTCCCTTTTGCAATCGGCTGTTGCCATGGAAACGAGTCCCCTGACTGCAAAGCAGCTGCGGCAAGGACATGGCATTTCACTGCAGCACTCAGTCGCAATGATCTTGTCTGTGGTGCGTGCTCGGAGGAGGTATCCAGCCCAGCCGTGTCGAGGGATCTGCATTACCAACAGCCCACATTGCAGCACGCTCCCTCTGCTCCTGAGTTTAGTTCAGTTTAGACATACAGCGCGGAAACAGGCCCTTTGGCCCACCCAGTCCACATATTAACACTATCCTACACACACTAGGGACAAATTACACTTATACCAAGCCTTCTTCTTGCGTATGGCGTGCACAGCCTAAATTTGTAGGACAACTTGTACTATTTGATCTTATTGGATTGTGCACGCCAGATTGATTGCATTCGTCGAAACAGGGCAGACCACGTGAAGGTTTCAATCTTCCACCCCACTTATACCAAGCCAATTTACCTACAAACCTGTGTGTCTTTGGAGTGTGGGAGGAAATCGAAGATCTCGGAACAAACCCACGCAGGTCACGGGGAGAACGTACAGACAACACCCGTGGTCAGGATCGAACCCGGGTCTCTGGCAACTACCTTCGTTGCGCCCCTGTGCCCCCCTTTGAGACCGCAAGAAATTGCAGAGGTTTGGAATCGCAGCCCAGACCATCACACAAATCGTCACCCCGCCTCTTTGGTGGTGAGTAGTCTCGCAAAGAATCGTACATTTTTCTAATCGCCGCTGGATTTTCAACATGTTGAAAATTTTCGGCAACCTGCTGCGATAATGACGGGTGCCGGCATGTCGCCGAAAAAATCGTGTAAGTGGGACAGGCCCTTAAGGAAACAGGCACTTCAGCCCACGTGTTCTTGCCGACCAGCGATCACTCATAAACCAGATCTAAAAACTAAAGCTTTCGACAGACAGAACAAGATGTTCAGAAACAAAACATACATCTCTCATCAAACTCCTCTCATAGATTTAATCATTAAGACACAAGGAACTGCAGATGATGGTTTACTAAATAAGACACAAAGTGCTGGTCAGCGGGTCAGATTTCTTCACAGTTTTTTTACTAATGTTAGCCAGAAATTAATTAATTGAAAGATACAGCAGGGAAACAGGCCCTTCGGCCCATCCAGTTCACACTGGCCATCGATCACCTATTCACACAAGCACCCAGATTCTCATCCACTCTCTCCACACACTAGGGACAATTTTACAGAAGCCAATTAACCTACAAACCTGCACGTCTTTGGAGTGTGGGAGGAAACTGGAGCGCCCGGAGAAAACCCACGCGGTCACGGGGAGAACATGCAAACACCATCCAGACAGCATCCTTTAAGGATTGAACCTGGATGCTTGGCACTGTTATGCCCCTGTCCCGCTTAGGAAACCTGAACGGAAACCTCTGGAGACTTTGCGCCCCACCCAAGGTTTCCGTGCGGTCCCCGGAGGTTTTTGTCAGTCTCCCTACCTGCTTCCACTACCTGCAACCTCCGGGAACCGCACGGAAACCTTGGGTGGGGCGCAAAGTCTCCAGAGGTTTCCGTTCAGGTTTCCTAAGTGGGACAGGGGCATAAGGCAGCAACTCTACCGCTGTGCCACGCTTTCTGCGTGTTGTTGTCTCTGCTTGTTTGGAAGAGTTCAACATGTAAAAGGAGAGGCATTTGTTTTCCCACACTTGCCGCATCTGAACGTCTGTTGTATAAGCTGGGAAGCAATGAGTGCAAGAGTCTTGTATCGCACTAAAAGTCCAATTTCCTGTTTGCTTGGCAGTGGTGTGTCTGGTTGCACAAGACAATATTCCCCAGGGTTCCGTCCCATTCCCTGCCATGTTCGTTTGCAGAGGTCACCAGCTGAAATATTAACTCTTTGCTCTCACCATAAGCTCTCTCTCATCTGCTGGCAAACATAGACATAGAAACATAGAAAATAGGTGCAGGAGTAGGCCATTCGGCCCTTCGAGCCTGCACCGCCATTCAATATGATCATGGCTGATCATCCAACTCAGTATCCTGTACCTTCCTTCTCTCCATACCCCCTGATCCCTTTAGTCACAAGGGCCACATCTAACTCCCTCTTAAATATAGCCAATGACTGGCCTCAACTTGGGCTATACAGCATGGAAACAGGCCCTTCGGCCCAACTTGTCCATACCCACCAATCTGGTTTATTGGGCTAGTTCCCATTTGCCCGCGTTTGGCCCATATCCCTTTAAACCTTTCAGCATTTTGTGTGGAAAGGATTTTATCGGGAGATGCATCACAGAACAGCTCCATCCAAGACCGCAAGAAATTGCAGAGAGCAGTGGAAGTACAACCCAACCTCCCTTCCATTGACTCCATCTACACTACACGCTGTCTCAGCAAGGTCGCCACTATAAACAAGGACCAGTCACACCCCGGTCACTCCCTCTTCTCCCCTCTCCCCATCAGGCAAGAGGTACAGAAGTGTGAAAACAAACGCACACCTCCAGATTCAGGGGCAGTTTCTTCCCAGCTGTTATCAGGCAACTGAACAGTTCTCTCATCAACTAGAGTTCATAAGTTCATACATTATAGGCGCAGAAAAATAAGGTCATTCGGCCCATCAAGTCTGCTCCGTCATTCAATCACGGCTGATCTATCTTTCCCTCTCAACCCAGAGTGGAGACTGAGTCCCTAGTCTGAGAAAGGGTCTCGACCCGAAGCGTCACCCATTCCTTCTCTCCAGAGATGCTGCCTGGCCCGCTGAGTTACTCCAGCTCTTTGGGTCTATCTGTGACCCTGACCTCTCATCTACCTCATTGGAGACCTTTGAGTTTTCTTGAATCGGATTTTACAGACTTCAATGTTATACCTTGCACTAGCTGTTGTCCACTTTATCCTTTACCTGTGATAGCGTGATTCTATCCATGTACCATATTGTCTTTGACTAAATAGGAGACAAACAAAAGCTTGTCACTATTTCACAAGCCAATTAACCTACAAACCTGTACATCTTTGGAGTGTGGTAGGAAACCGAAGATCTCGGAGAAAACCCACGCAGGTCACGGGGAGAACATACCCTGGTAAACGTGATAATAAACAAAACCTAAATCTAAATTCTTCTTATCCAATATAGATATATATATATATGTCCAAATATTAATAGTTTCAGATTTTCAGTTTATTTTGGCTTTTGCAACTACTTCAGAAATGCTACCCTGAGACAGAAGTGGATTACAATTCACTCATTGTGTTCAATGCTTGACTTTAATGATAACAACTGCTGTTGAACAGGAGATGTGAAGCTTTGTGACTGCAGGAGTACGTGCTGAGGGACGCACTGAAGCTCGGAGCAGCCAACGCCAAGGCTCTGCGGGGGTGGACCAGCGTCTAGGGCCCTTCTACTGCTACACATTGGGGGGGCAGAATGTGATGGAGACGTCACTCAAACAAGGGAAGGGATATCACCCCGGGGGGGGGGGGGGGCACATTTTTTCTTGGTTTAATTTAGAGATACAGCGCAGAAACAGACCCTCAGCCCATCAGGTCTGCACCGTCCAGCACATTAACACTATCCTACACACATTAGGGACAATTTACATTTATACCAAGTCAATTAACCTACATACCTCTTTGTACGTCTTTGGAGTGTGGGAGGAAACCGAAGATCTCAGAGAAAACCCACGCAGGTCACAGGGAGAAGGTACAAACTCCGTACAGACAGCACCCGTAGTCGGGATCGAACCCGGGCCTCTGGCACTGCAGGCTCTGTGAGGCAGCAACTCTACCGCTGTGCCACCCTTATGACACACGAACGGCAAGGGAACCAAGTATAATCAGGGTTTATGGATACACTACGATATATAACGCTAACGAATGGATGTATACCCGTGGAGAATGTTGGAGGAATTTTGCACAACTCTTGTTTTGTGCAGGGAGGAACTGCAGATGCTGGTTTAATGCAAAGATAGACACAAAAGGCTGGAGTAACTCAGCGGGACAGGCAGCATCTCTGGAGAGACTGATGAAGGGTCTCGACACGAAACATCACCCATTCCTCCTCTCCAGAGATGCTGCCCGTCCCGCTGAGTTACTCCAGCGTTTTGTGTCTATCTTGTTTTGTACATGTTTATTTTATCCTGAATAAACTTTATTTTGATTAAAAAAATGATCCACCCGCACCCACCCTGATTATTAAAGACCTGCTGACACACGCTAATCCCACGTAAACCACGTTTAGATGTGGTTGTGGAGAACACACCCAAGTGTGAGTTGGTTCCTTCAGCTAGGGTTGCCAACTGTCCCGTATTAGCTGGGATATCCCGTATATTGGGCTAAATTGGTTTGGCCGGTACGGGGCCGCCCTTGTCCTGTATTTGACCGCTACTACTCGGGTCGAGGGGACTGTTGGGTCGGAGTGCCGCGTCCGGCCCCGCCTCACCGTCCCGACGTAGTGCAGCCCATGGAGTGCAGCAGCAGCACCTCGCCAGTGGCCCCGTCGGTTGGTCGGCAGCCCGGCCAGCTGTCCAACCTTCGGACCTTCGCTTACCGCCCACAACACCACCCCCTCCTTCTCACGGCCGATCATCGGTTCATGAGTTGGATGGGGCGCTGATACTCAGTCTAAAGAAGTGTCTTGACCCGAAACGTCACCCATTCCTTCTCTCCCGAGATGCTGCCTGTCCCGCTGAATTTCCCTGGCATTTTTTACTCTAACTTCGACTGGAATCGTGTATTGTCTTTCTGCTGACTGGTTAGCACACAACACTGCACATGGCGATAATCTAAACTGAACTGAAAGTTTGACACGTTTAAGAAACAGTTAGACAGGTACATGGATAGGACAGGTATGGACATGCGGGGACTAGCGTAGCTGGTTGGGCCGAAGGGCCTGTTTCCACACGGTATCACTCTATGACTCTCTGACAAAGGCATGGCAGTGTTTGCTGGCCAGACTTCACTCAGTCCCACACTGGTTGTTCGGTCACATTTGTGTCTAATTATCTCATCGACACAGAACCAGTCACCAGTCTTGTGTGGGAAAGAACTGCAGATGCTGGTTTAAATCTGAGGTAGGCACAAAATGCTGGTGTAACTCAGCGGGACAGGCAGCATCTCTGGAGAGAAGGAATGGGTGACGCTTTGGGTCGAGACCCTTCCTCAGGCATACATTCCTTCTCTCCAGAGATGCTGCCTGTCCCGCTGAGTTACTCCAGTGTCTTGTTTAAGAAGGAACTGCAGATGCTGGAAAATCGAAGGTAGAAAAAAGTGCTGGAGAAACTCAGCGGGTGCAGCAGCATCTATGGAATGAAAGAAATAGGCAACGTTTCGGTTGCTACAGTCGAGAGTCATGCCTGATCTGCACTCCCCTGCTTCCTGTCACATGTCCCGGCCTCTGGCCGAAGAGCAGATGATTCCAATCAAAATACTTTCTGGTTCTTAACTGCTTTTCACTTAAAGCGGTGGGGCTCGCTTTCTCTTTGTGGAGCGTTGTCTTAAAGTAAAACCCAAGCCTGCCCCACCCCTCAATGTCTCATCACTGATGCTGTGTGGTCATTTCTCCCCCTCTATCCCCGTCTCACCTGACTGCCGCCTTTGGTAAAAAAAAATCTTTCTGTCTCAATAACCAGGCCCGTCCTTCTGGGGTTGAGAATTCCAAGGTTTTCCTGCCCTCTGAGTCAAGGTTCGAAGGCTGCAGCGTATAAGGAGTTCATTGTTCCAGTCCCATTGCTCACGGCAATTAAACATTCTTGACTCTTCAAATCTCTTCATCTCCTTCACTCCTCGAGTCTTGAGGTTTGGTTTAGTTCGGAGATACAGCGCGGAAACAGGCCCTTCGCCCCATCGAGTCTGCGCCCACCACCGCTCCCCGCACACTAAAGCCCCTGTCCCACTTAGGAAACCTCTGGAGACGTTGCGCCCCACCCAAGGTTTCCGTGCGGTTCCCGGAGGTTGCAGGTGGTTGCCGGAGGTTGCAGGTAGTGGAAGCAGGTAGGGAGACTGACAAAAACCTCCGGGAACCGCACGGAAACCTTGGGTGGGGTGCAAAGTCTCCAGAGGTTTCCGTTCATGTTTCCTAAGTGGGACAGGGGCTTTACACTATCCTAAACACACCAGGGCCAATTTATCATTTTACCAAAGCCGATTAACCTACACGTTAGAAACCTACACGTTATCTTTGGAATGTGGAAGGAAACCGGGCCACCAGGAGAAAACCCACGCGGGCCATGGAGAGAATGTTCAAACTCTGCACAGTTCCAGCAGTGTGGAAGCTGATTGAGAGCTGACTATTTTTTTTTTGGAGGTACAGTGTGGAAAAGAGACCCTTCGGCCCACAGAGTCCATGCCAACCATCGATCACCCATTCACACTGGTTCAATGTTATCCTACTACCGCTTCCACTCCCTGCACACCAGGGCCAATGTACAGGGGGACAATTAACCAACCAACACCCAAGTCTTTGGAATGTGAGAGGAAAGGGCCCGGGACCCATAGGAAACACACAGGGAGAACGTGCAAACTCCGTATAGACAGCACCCGTACTAGTCAGGATCAACCCGGGCCTCTGGCACTGTGAGGCAGCAACTCTACCACTGCGCCACTGTGCCACACCTATTTGATTATGCCCTCCCGAGCCAAATAGTTGGTGAATATGGTGGTGAATCTGTGGAATTCATTGCCACAGAAGGCTACGGAGGCCGACAATAGATATATTAAAGGCGGAGATTGATGGCTTCTTGATTAGTACGGGTGTCAGGGGTTACGGGGAGAATGGCGTTGAGAGAGAAAGATAGATCAGTCGTGATTGAATGGCAGAGTAGACCTGATGGGCCGAATGGCCTAATTCTGCTCCTATAACTTATGAGTTCAACTCTGATAAATCTTACAGGTCCGCATGGTGATTGCCTCACTAGGTGAGGAGCCCAGGATTTTACAGAGGTGTCAGATCTAGGTTCCCTTAGAGATTCAGTCAGGGGTGGATGAAACTGTTGGCGGGGGACTGTATCTTTAAGGCTGGAACTCTCTCTCTTCCAGAGGGGTTTTGCCAGCCGGCTCCTCTCCGCACACTGCTCTCCGGACTTTCTCCTCCTCCCATCCCCCTCTCTCTCCCCCTTCCTTCTCGTTCTCGGCAGAACACGGCCCAAAAAACAGTTCGACCACAAACATTCCTGGAGCTCTTTTGCTGACAAGTTGGACAGGAGCCAGCAAAACAGGCTCTGGAAAAGCAGAGAAAAACATCTCCTATTCCAGCCCCAGGCAACAGCTAGGGTGTTGTCATTGCAGGCCGTGCCAGGAGAGGGAGCTATGGGACCAGGGAGCAGGGAACCTGGGGGAATGGCCCAGATAAGTCCCCAGAGGTTGGAATGTCTTTCTGTAGACTTGCTCTCTGATCTAGATTAAAGGATGTCTGCCACTGGAGCAGCCACGGTAGAGTCGGTAAATTGTCCCTAGTGTGTGTAGGATAGTGCTAGTGTATGGGAGGTAGACAAAAATGCTGGAGAAGCTCAGCGGGTGAGGCAGCATCTATGGAGCGAAGGACATAGGCGACATTTCGGGTTAAGACCCTTCTTCAGACTGATGTGGCGGTGGTGGGAGGGGGGGGCGGGAAGAATAGACAATAGACAATTAGTGCAGGAGTAGGCCATTCGACCCTTCGAGCCAGCCATGATCAATGTGATCATGGCTGATCATCCCCCAATCAGTACCCCGTTCCTGCCTTCTCCCCATATCCCCTGACTCCGCTATTTTTAAGAGCCCTATCTAGCTCTCTCTTGAAAGCATCCAGAGAACCGGCCTCCACCGCCCTCTGAGGCAGAGAATTCCACAGACGCACCACTCTCTGTGAGAAAAAGTGTTTCCTCGTCTCCGTTCTAAGTGGCTTACTCCTTATTCTTAAACTGTGTGTGGCCCCTGGTTCTGGGCTCCCCCAACATCGGGAACATGTTTCCTGCCTCTAGCGTGTCCAAGCCCTTAACAATCTTACAAGAAGAAAGGAAGAGGCGGAGACAGTGGGCTGTGGGAGAGCTGGGAGGGGGGGGGGGGGGGGGGGGGGTGGGGGGAGGGGGGGGAGAAGGAGAAAGCAGGGACTACCTGAAATTGGAGGTCAATGTTCATAAATAAAATCGTAGTTGGAGGGAAGGGTAGTGTATGAGCATCGCTGGTCGGCATGGACTCGGTGGGCCGAAGGGCCTGTTTTCACAATTTCCAATGAAGCCATTCAAGCCATTTAACGGGACGACAGATGGCACAATGGGCTAAGTGTTCGGCTGGCAACTGGAAGGTAGCCGGTTCGAATCCCGCTTGGAGTGCATGCTGTCGTTGTGTCCTTGGGCAAGACACTTCACCCACCTTTGCCTGTGTGTGAATGTGTGTGGGTGATTGGTGGTGGTCGGAGGGGCCGTAGGCACAGATTGGCAGCCACGCTTCCGTCAGTCTGCCCCAGGGCAGCTGTGGCTACAGAAGTAGCTTACCACCACCGAGTGTGACTGAGGAGTGAATGAATAATGCGACGTAAAGCGCCTTGAGTATTAGAAAGGCGCTATATAAATCCCATCCATTATTATTATTATTAACCTACAAACGATTGGGAGACAAAAGTGCTGGAGAAACTCAGCGGGTGAGGCAGCATCTATGGAGCGAAGGAGATAGGCAACGTTTCGGGCCGAAACCATTCTTCAGACTGATCAACCTACAAACCAGTTCGTCTTTGCACCAACTGTTGTACACTTTATCCTTTATCAGTATATTTGTGGACAGTTCGACTGTATTCATGTCTAGCCTTTTCTTTGACTGGACAGCAGGCAAACAAAAGCTTTTCATTCCACCTCGATACACAGGGCAATTTTAAACTAAACTAAACACAATGTGTGGGAGGAAACCGGAGCACCTGGAGAAAACCCACGTGGTCACGGGGAGAACGTACAAACTCCGCACCCGTAGTGAGGATCGAACCCGGGTCTCTGGCGCTGAGAGGCAGCAACTTAGAAACACAGAAACATAGAAAATAGGTGCAGGAGTAGGCCATTCGGCCCTTCGAGCCTGCACCGCCATTCAATATGATCATGGCTGATCATCCAACTCAGTATCCCATCCCTGCCTTCTCTCCATACCCCCTGATCCCTTTAGCCACAAGGGCCACATCTAACTCCCTCTTAAATATAGCCAATGAACTGGCCTCAACTACCTTCTGTGGCAGAGAATTCCACAGATTCACCACTCTCTGTGGAAAAAATGATTTTCTCATCTCGGTCTTAAAAGACTTCCCTCTTATCCTTAAACTGTGACCCCTTGTCCTGGAGCTGGACTTTGCAACTTGTGCTTACAGCTTTGTACAGGAGATGGCGCTGAAAGCTAACAGAAGGAGCCAGTTTGTGTCTCTTTGCCGCCCGCACCAAACCAGTGAGAACAATTCACTATTTTCCAGAAAGATAAACAAGTCTTCGGGAGGGACAATAAATGTTTATTATTCTTTGCAAATAAAACTTGCAGAAATGGTCAGTTTGGGCAACACGGTGTGGGAGCAGCCGCACTGCGCCAGAGAGTTGGGTTCAAGCCAGACCTCGGGTGCTGTTTGTGTGGAGTTTGCACGTGTGTCCGCGTGGGTTTCCTCCAGGTGCTCCGGTTTCCTCCCACATACAGTAGGAGCAGAATTAGGCCATTCAGCCCATCTAGTCTACTCCGCCATTCTATCATGGCTGATCTATCTCTCTCCTTCCTAACCCCATTCTCCTGCCTTCTCCCCATAACCCGAAACGTTGCCTATTTCCTTCGCTCCATAGATGCTGCTGCACCCGCTGAGTTTCTCCAGCATTTTTGTCTACCTTCGATTTTCCAGCATCTGCAGTTCCTTCTTAAACAAGAATCTATCTATCTCTGCTTTAAGACTTGTGAACTGGCGGCATGTTGGCGCTGCGGGTAGAGCTGCTGCCTCACAACGCCAGAGACCCGGGTTCGATCCTGACCTCTGCCACTGCCTGTGTGGAGTTTGCATGTCAATTTGCCTCTGTAAATAATAATTAATAATTTGTTTATAGGGACAGTGCATATTAATGAACATTTGCATGTAAATATGCGAGATTGTAGCCAATCAGTAGCTAATTTCCATCTCTAGTCCCAGGCAAAGGTAGGTGAAGTGTCTTGCCCAAGGACACAACGACAGTACACACTCCAAGCAGGATTCGAACCGGCCACCTTCAGGTTGCCAGCCGAACACTTAGCCCATTGTGCCATCTGTGTGGAGGGAGTGGATGAGAAAGTGGGGTGACGTGTAACTAATGTCGGGGTTCCCAACCTTGTTCGTCCCGTTTACCCCGGGCAACGATAATAGCAGATAACAATGTTATTTCACGTATTTATGAACAACTAATGATGAACAGATACCGGTATACCAGAACCAAACACAGTCAGTGAATGAGAACAAATATCTACACATCCACAATCAACAAATCTACCCCCTGGGGGTAAGTGTATCCCAGGTTGGGAACCCTTGAACTAGTGTGAAACAGGGGCACAGAGTGAGAGGAATTACAATGGAGGCAGCAACTGAGGGATAGAGTGTGGAGGCAGAATATAAGGGAGACGGGGAGAGCGAGAGGGACAGTGTGATATAGAGGGGGAGGTTCGAGACAAATTGTGTTAGACACAGTATGAGTGGAACTGAATTAGAACGAAATATAGAATAATATACTGTATAGAGGGAGAGAGAGAGAGAGAGAGAGAGCTAGATAGATCGAGACAGAGAGACAGGGAGACAGGGAGACAGGGAGAGACAGAGACAGAGAGACAGAGAGAGAGAGACAGAGAGACAGAGAGACAGAGAGACAGAGAGACAGAGACAGAGAGACAGAGAGACAGAGAGACAGAGAGACAGAGAGACAGAGAGACAGAGAGACAGAGAGACAGAGAGACAGAGAGACAGAGACAGAGAGACAGAGAGACAGAGAGACAGAGAGACAGAGAGACAGAGAGACAGAGAGAGACAGAGACAGGGAGAGAGTGACAGAGACAGAGAGAGACAGAGATACAGAGACAGAGAGAGAGAGAGAGAGAGGCCAGCAACATCTTGAAACCGCGGTCTCCGGAGCTTCTCGCCGCGGGCGCGGCGTGGACTTCCCATCCGGAGTGGGATCCCTCGTCGGGGATCCCCAGAGAAGAGCTCCGACCACCGGCCTGCGACCTACATCATGTTGAAGCCGCGGTCTCCGGTAGGGAAGCACCGATTCGGGACTCACCTTCCAGACGAGAGGGCCTGTACATCTGGCCGTCCCGCAGCGGAGACTGCGGAGGTTCATGGCCCCGACCACGGGGGAACAATGGAGGAGGACTGACTGTACTTTGTGCTTCCACCACAGTGAAGAATACTGTGGTGGATGTCTGTGTTACATTTTTATTGTGTGTTGTGTGTTCTTTTTTGATTGTACCACTGCTGGCAAATTCATTTCACTGCACTTTATTGTGTGTGTGTGTGATGAATAAATCTGACTAATGATTGATTGATTGAGATGTCAAGAGAGAGATTTAGTTTGACAGAGAGAGAGACATGGAAAGAGACAGAGAGAGAGAGAGAGAGGAAGACTTAGCTAAATAGATCGAGAGCTACTTAGAGATAGAGAGATAGATATAGGCAGACCGAAAGAGAGCAGGATATATATATATAGATATGCAAGTATATTCATGGAGAGAGACACAGTGTGGTTTTGGGACTCCACCTTCAGTCTCAGTTCCGGGTACCTCTGACGCACTGGAATGTTTCTGAATCTGATGCAAAGCAACACATTAGTTGCATCAGCCTCACGACCTCTATTATCTACTCAGCAGTTAATGACCTCCTCACTCAATCCCCTCAACGTCCCACTGCTCTCGCCCCGGTCCACCCTCCACTCCGACACCCTGCCCTCTGTACTGGACTATTCTTCTTTAGGGACCAATCTGTGATGGGACCCTTGTCAGTAACAACTTGTCACATCTCCAGATTCAGGGACAGTTTCTTCCCAGCTGTTATCAGGCAACTGAGTCATCCTACCACAACCAGAGAGCAGCGCTGAACTACCATCTACCTCTTTGGTGACCCTCGGACTATCTAGAGAGAGGTGCTTTACCTCCCCCCCTCGACTCCATTCAACGACCCAAGCTGTCGTTCCAGGTGCGACAGAGGTCCACCTGCACCTCCTCCTCCAACCTCGCTCTGACAATGGAGGAGGCCCAGGATAGAAAGGTCAGATTGGGAATGGGAGGGGGAGTTGAAGTGCTGAGCAACCAGGACATCATTCATTCTCTCCAGAGATGCTGCCTCACCCGCTGAGTTAGGGCATCGGAAATGTCCTCGTTCTTCAGGGAACAGGGATTCCCCTCCGCCACCATAGATGAGGCTCACACCAGGGTCTCATCCATACCCCGTAACACTGCTCTCTCTCCCCATCCCCGCACTCGCAACAAGGGCAGAGTCCCTCTGGTCCTCACCTTTCACCCCACCAGCCGGCAAAAAATCCGCAATAACCTACCTGAACTCCCGGTGGCTCAGCACTTCAACTCCCCCTCCCATTCCCAATCCGACCTCTCTGTCCTGGGTCTCCTCCATTGCCAGAGTGACCAACAGCGGAAATTGGAGGAACAGCACCTCATATTCCGTCTGGGGACCTTGCGTCCGTATGGCATTAAACATTAAATTCTCCCAATTTTGCTAGCCCTTGCTGTCTCCTGCCCTTCCTTAACCCTCTAGCTGTCTCCTCCCACCCTCCCATCCGCCCGCCCTCGGGCTCCTCCTCCTCCTCCCCTTTTCCTTCTTTCTCCCCCCCCCCCCCCCCCATCAGTCTGAAGAAGGGTTTCGGCCCGAAACGTCGCCTATTTCCTTCGCTCCATAGATGCTGCTGCACCCGCTGAGTTACTCCAGCATGTTGTGTCTACCTTCGATTTTATAGATATACAAGTATATTCATGGAGAGAGAGAGAGAGATAGAGTGGTTTTGGGACTCCCCCTTCAGCCTCAGTTCCAGGTACCTCTGACGCACTGGAATGTTTCTGAATCTGATGCAAAGCAACACATTAGTTGCATCAGCCTCACGACCTCTATTATCTACTCATCAGTTAATGACCTCCTCACTCAATCCCCTCAACGTCCCACTGCTCTCGCCCCGGTCCACCCTCCACTCTGACACCCTGCCCTATGTACTGGACTATTCTTCTTCTTTAAGGGGCCATTCTGTGATGGGACTCTTGTCAGTAAAATCTTGTCACAACCCCAGATTCAGGGACAGTTTCTTCCCGGCTGTTATCAGGCAACTGAACCATCCTACCACAACCAGAGAGCAGTGCTGAACTACCATCTACCTCTTTGGTGACCCTCGGACTATCTAGAGAGAGGTGCTTTACCTCCCCACTCGACTCCATTCAAGGACCCAAGCAGTCGTTCCAGGTGCGACAGAGGGTTCACCTGCATCTCCTCCAACCTCATCTATTGCATCCGCTGCATCTATTGCATCCGCTGCTCTAGATGTCAGCTGATCTACATCGGTGAGACCAAGCGTAGGCTTGGCGATCGCTTCGCCCAACACCTCCGCTCGGTCCGCATTAACCAACCTGATCTCCCGGTGGCTCAGCACTTCAACTCCCCCTCCCATTCCGAATCTGACCTTTCTGTCCTGGGCCTCCTCCATGGCCAGAGTGAGGCCCACCGTAAATTGGAGGAGCAGCACCTCATATTTCGCTTGGGCAGTCTGCACCCTAGTGGCATGAACATTGACTTCTCCAATTTCAGGTAGTCCCTGCTTTCTCCTCCCCTTCCCAGCTCTCCTTCAGCCCACTGGCTCCACCTCTTCCTTTCTTCTTCCCGCCCCCCCCCCCACCCACAGATCAGTCTGAAGAAGGGTCTCGACTCGAAACGTTGCCTATTTCCTTCGCTCCATAGATGCTGTATTGTATTCTATTCAAATTTATTGTCATTGTCTCAATTAGAGACAACGAAATGAATTTCCCTTTACAGTCAGTATCATAAAAATAAATAAATAATAAATAAATAATAAAACATATTAAAAATAAAATAGAATTTAAAAAAACAGCACAAACACAAATTCCACGACACAATATAACACAATGGCACCAAGGTGAGGAAGGCACCATAGTCCAGCCAGCCTCCCCTCCGATCTTCCCAGATGTTCACCCGTGGTCGGGGCCTTCCGAGCAACCGCAGTCCACGCACCGGGTGGCCCGATGCTCAGGCCCTCTCGCCGGGCTGGTGGAACGCCGACGCCGAACCCCGACGGTGAAAATCCTCCTCAGCGGCCCGGACCTCCCAATCAGCCGCCTCCCACCGGAGTCCGCAGCTCCCGAGTCCGCAGGCCGAGCCGGGCAGAGTCGCAGGACCCCACGATGTTTGTAAACGCCGCCCGCGTTGGGAGGTCCGCGAACCACAGCTCCAGGATGTCGGTGCCGCAGGTCCAGCACTCCGGGCTCCAGACGGCGATCCCCGGTAAGGCATCGCCAGCCCCACGATGTTTCAGCGCTGTCCCGCCGCTGCTGGAGCTCTGGTCGGCCCCGGCAGGAAAGGCCACGCCAATCCAGTAGGTAGGCCGCTGGGGGGGTGAGGACACGACTCGAATAATAGTCGCATCCTCTCCAGGAAGCGACTGAAGGACGGTATCCCCCTTACCGTGCCCTCTTCCCCCACATCAAAACATTAAAAAATAAAAATAAAAAACACACTTCAACATAACAAAAAAAACAAAAAAACAAAAAGATACCGGGCTGAAGGTGGAGGCAGCTGGCACCAGCGCCACCCGAAGTACAACCTCCGGAAGTGCTGCCTCACCCGCTGAGTTTCTCCAGCATTTTTGTCTACCTTCGATTTTCCAGCATCTGCAGTTCCTTCTTAAACACTTGGACTATCTTTGATCTGCCTTTACCTTGCATTAATCGTTATACCCTTATCATGTATCCATACACTGTAAATGGATCTATTGTAATCATGTGTTGTCTTTCCGCTGACTGGTTAGCACGCAACAAAAGCTTTTCACTGTACCTCGGTACACGTGACAATAAACTAGACTGAACTGATCTTATTGTCAGCTATAACACACTACCCACAATCAGTCTTTAGATTCGAAATGCGCAGTTTTTTACCCAGGGGAGGGGAATCAAAAACCAGAGCACGTAGATTTAAAGTGAGGGGGGAAAGATTTAATAGGGACCTGAGGGGCAGCTTTCTCACACAAAGGGTGGTGGGTGTATGGAACGAGCTGCTAGAGAGGGTAGTTGCGGCAGGGGTTAAAACAGCATTTAAAAATGGGTACAAGTAAAGGAAAGGTTTAGAGGGATATGGTCCAAAGCAAAGATCCTATAGCGGAGCAAGATAGACCACTCCTGCTAAATGCAATGGGCTGACGTGTAGTACGCAACGGAGCGGAACGTGGGCCTTTTTTTCATCCATTTCCGTAACCGGACCCGACCCGACTCGCAGTGTAATCAACGTTGCGGGGGAACAGTTTGTGTTAATAAATTAAAATTCTGAAAATGAGAAGATTTTTCCCAAAGAACTTTTATTTTTACGAGGATGTTTCCGTAACCGGCTTGTTCCGTCTCCGCACTAGTATCTTTGCTCCGCTACCGGATCTTTGGTGCGGAGACGGAAGCCGGTTACGGAAATGGGGCCGAAATTTACCCATGAATCTGCCCATGACAGAAAGGTCAGATTGGGAATGGGAGGGGGACATCATTCATTCTCTCCAGAGATGCTGCCTCACCCGCTGAGTTACTCCAGCATGTTGTGTCTACCTTCGATTTTATAGATATACAAGTATATTCATAGTGAGAGAGAGAGAGAGAGAGAGAGAGCCATCTTTAGCCCTCAACTCTGATCAAGAAGGCTCACCAGTGTCTCTTCTTCCTGAGGAGACTGAAGAAGGTCCATCTGTCTCCTCAGATTCTGGTGAACTTCTACCGCTGCACCATCGAGAGCATCCTTACCAACTGCATCACAGTATGGTATGGCAACTGCTCTGTCTCCGACCGGAAGGCATTGCAGAGGGTGGTGAAAATTGCCCAACGCATCACCGGTTCCTCGCTCCCCTCCATTGAGTCTGTCCAAAGCAAGCGTTGTCTGCGGAGGGCGCTCAGCATCGCCAAGGACTGCTCTCACCCCAACCATGGACTGTTTACCCTCCTACCATCCGGGAGGCGCTACAGGTCTCTCCGTTGCCGAACCAGCAGGTCCAGGAACAGCTTCTTCCCGGCGGCTGTCACTCTACTCAACAACGTACCTCGGTGACTGCCAATCACTCCCCCACCCCCTGGACACTTATTATTATTTATTCAAATCATTTGCTATGTCGCTCTTCCAGGGAGATGCTAAATGCATTTCGTTGTCTCTGTACTGTACACTGACAATGACAATTAAAATTGAATCTGAATCTGAATCTGAATTTAGGGCGTGGCACAACACACAAAGTATCAGTACTTTATAATCCAAGCAGTCTTTCTGCTGTTGCTGCACCTCCACTCTTTTCGAGCAGTTAAATAGTCTTGTGAAGGCTTTCCTGGCAAGCAACAGAAGCAGTCTCCTGATAAGATAGGAAGTGTCCGTGTCAATCCTTCCCGTCTTTAAAAATGGAGCTTCCGGAGGCTTCTTCCCCAGGTCCCCGTCGCCTCCCCGGCTTCAACGAAATCCAAGGCACTGTTGCCGTTCTTACCCAGCACACCTGGACCGGGCAAGTCGGTGTAGGAGGGAGCTTTCCGATGTTACTGTCCACAAACACCACTCCAGACTCAGCTCCGACTTGTACAAGTGTAACCTGGCCTTCCGCCAACCACAGGCGCTCCTACGAATTTACAGATAGACGGACAAATCCTCCCTAATTAGAGGAATCTTTGAAACAAAGAAAGTCTCTGCAGATCGACAAAGCTCTGAACTGCAAAGTCTGACTGCTTTTGTTTCTCCCCGCCAAACAAATCCTTCCGAAAGTTCATCAAAACCTCCCCGCCAGCAGAAACGCTCCTCTCCTGGCCCCACTCTGGGAGTGTGTTGGTGTTGGTGTGTTGTTGTTGTTGGTGTGTTGTTGTTGTTGTGTTGCTGTTGGTGTGTTGTTGTTGTTGGTGTGTTGTTGTTGTTGGTGTGTTGTTGTTGTTGGTGTGTTGTTGTTGTTGGTGTGTTGTTGTTGGTGTGTTGTTGGTGTGGTGTTGTTGTTGGTGTGTTGGTGTTGGTGTGTTGTTGTTGTGGGTGTGTTGGTGTGTTGTTGTTGTTTGTGTGTTGTTGTTGGTGTGTTGTTGTTGGTGTGTTGTTGTTGGTGTGTTGTTGTTGTTGGTGTGTTGTTGTTGGTGTGTTGTTGTTGGTGTGTTGTTGTTGGTGTGTGTTGTTGTTGGTGTGTTGTTGTTGTTGGTGTGTTGTTGTTGTTGATGTGTTGTTGTTGTTGGTGCGTTGTTGTTGGTGTGTTGTTGTTGTTGTTGGTGTGTTGTTGTGGTGTGTTGTTGTTGTTGGTGTGTTGTTGTTGGTGTGTTGTTGTTGGTGTGTTGTTGTTGGTGTGTTGTTGTGTTGTGGGTGTGTTGTTGTGTGTTGTTGTTGGTGTGTTGTTGTTGGTGTGGTGTGTTGTTGTTGGTGTTGTTGTTGGTGTGGTGTTGTTGTTGGTGTGTTGTTGTTGGTGTTGTTGGTGTTGTTGTTGGTGTGTTGGTGTTGGTGTGTTGTTGTTGGTGTGGTGTTGGTGTTGTTGTTGGTGTGTTGTTGGTGTTGTTGTTGGTGTGTTGTTGTTGGTGTGGTGTTGTTGGTGTGTTGTTGGTGTTGTTGTTGGTGTGTTGTTGTTGGTGTGTTGCTGTTGGTGTGGTGCTGTTGGTGTGTTGTTGTTGGTGTGTTGTTGTTGGTGTGTTGTTGTTGGTGTGGTGTTGTTGGTGTGTTGTTGGTGTCGTTGTCGTCGTTGTTATTGTCGCCGCCGCCACCTTCACCGAGCCGGAAGCGCTGCCATTTAACCACCGACACGAAAGGAGACGGCCCGATGGCCCTGACGTGAGGGAACCAAGATGAAACGGTTGAGGGGCAACAGGGGACAGAAGCTCGGTGAGTGTGTCGATGGAGGGAGGGAGGGAAGGCGAGGAGAGGAGAGGGAGAGGAGAGTGGGTGAATGCATTGTTTGCGGGGGAGATGCGTGAAATGAGACGACAGAAGCTTCTTCCTCTTTGGCCCGGCCCGCCCCGGAGGCTGCAACTTGGACGATGCGCGGCCTCGACTCCCACTCCCACTCAGTGGCGTTGGGACTCCCCCTTCAGTCTCAGTTCCTGGTACCTCTGACTCACTGGAATGTTTCTGAATCTGATGCAAAGCAACACATTAGTTGCATCAGCCTCATGACCTCTATTATCTACTCATCAGTTAATGACCTCCTCACTCAATCCCCTCAACGTCCCACTGCTCTCGCCCCGGTCCACCCTCCACTCCGACACCCTGCCCTCTGTACTGGACAAAAAACCAGAGGACGTAGGTTTGAAGTGAGAGGGGAAAGATTTAATAGGAACCTGAGGGGCAGCTTTCTCACACAAAGGGTGGTGGGTGTATGGAACGAGCTGCTAGAGAGGGTACACAAAATTGCTGGGGAAACTCAGCGGGTGCAGCAGCATCTATGGAGCGAAGGAAATAGGCGACGTTTCGGGCCGAAACCCTTCTTCAGACTGATGGGGGGTGGGGGAAAGAAAGAAGGAAAAGGGGAGGAGGAGGAGGAGCCCGAGGGCGGGCGGATGGGAGGAGACAGCTAGAGGGTTAAGGAAGGGGAGGAGACAGCAAGGGCTAGCCAAATTGGGAGAATTCTATGTTAATGCCATAAGGACGCAAGGTCCCCAGACGGAATATGAGGTGCTGTTCCTCGAATTTCCGCTGTTGCTCACTCTGGCAATGGAGGAGACCCAGGACAGAGAGGTCGGATTGGGAATGGGAGGGGGAGTTGAAGTGCTGAGCCACCGGGAGGTCAGGTAGGTTATTGCGGACTGAGCGGAGGTGTTCGGCGAAACGATCGCCCAACCTATGCTTGGTCTCACCGATGTAAATCAGCTGACATCTAGAGCAGCGGATGCAGTAGATGAGGTTGGAGGAGATACAGGTGAACCTTTGTCGCACCTGGAACGAGGAGATACAGGTGAACCTTTGTCGCACCTGGAACGAGGGTAGAGAGGGTAGTTGCGGCAGGGGTTAAAACAGCATTAAAAATGGGTACAAGTAAAGGAAAGGTTTAGAGGGATATGGTCCAAAGCAAAGATCCTATAGCAGAGCAAGATAGACCACTCATGCTAAATGCAATGGGCTGACGTGTAGTACGGAACGGAGCGGAACGTGGGCCTTTTTTTCATCCATTTCCGTAACCCGACCCGACCCGACTCGCAGTGTAATCAACGTTGCGGGGGAACAGTTTGTGTTAATAAATTAAAATTCTGAAAATGAGAAGATTTTTACCAAATAACTTTTGATTTTTACGAGGATGTTTCCGTAACCGGCTTGTTCCGTCTCCGCACTAGTATCTTTGCTCCGCTACGGGATCTTTGGTGCGGAGACGGAAGCCGGTTACGGAAATGGGGCCGAAAATTACCCATGAATCTGCCCACGACAGAAAGGTCAGATTGGGAATGGGAGGGGGAGTTGAAGTGCTGAGCAACCAGGACATCATTCATTCTCTCCAGAGATGCTGCCTCACCCGCTGAGTTACTCCAGCATGTTGTGTCTACCTTCGATTTTATAGACATACAAGTATATTCATAGAGAGAGAGAGAGAGAGAGAGAGAGGCAGCGTGGTTTTGAGACTCCACCTTCAGTCTCAGTTCCTGGTACCTCTGACGCACTGGGCTGTTTCTGAAGCTGATGCAAAGCAACACATTAGTTGCATCAGCCTCACGACCTCTATCATCTACTCATCAGTTAATGACCTCCTCACTCGATCCCCTCAACGTCCCACTGCTCTCGCCCCGGTCCACCCTCCACTCCGACACCCTGCCCTCTGTACTGGACTATTCTTCTTCTTTAAGGGGCCATCCTGTGATGGGACTATTGTCAGTAACACTGTGTCACACCTCCAGATTCAGGGACAGTTTCTTCCCAGCTGTTATCAGGCAACTGAACCATCCTACCGCGACATTTCGGGTCGAGACCCTTCTTCAGACTGATGTCGGGGGTGTGGGCGGGACAGAGATAGAATGTAGTCGGAGACAGTAATACTGGTGGGAGAACGGGCGGTGCTGGCTCGAAGGGCCGAATGGCCTCCTCCTGCACCTATTTTCTATGTTTCTATGTTTCTAACTGGGAAGGGGGAGGGGATGGAGAGAGAGGGAAAGGAAGGGCTACTTGAAGTTAGAGAAGTCAATGTTCATACCACTGAGGTGTAAACTGCCCAAGCGAAATACGAGGTGCTGTTCCTCCAATTTGCGCTGGGCCTCACTCTGACAATGGAGGAGGCCCAGGACAGAAAGGTCAGTGTGGGAATGGGAGGGGGAGTTGAAAGGCTGAGCCACCAGGAGATCGTTCCTTCTCTCCAGAGATGCTGCCTCACCCGCTGAGTTACTCCAGCATTTTGTGTCTACCTTCGATTTTATCCCACATCTGAAGTTCTTCCTTACACTCGATGCCAAGTTATCTGCCTGTACATGATCCATGTCCCTCTCACAAACCTGAATGTGCAGGAAGGAACCGCAGATGCTGCTTTAAACCGAAGATAGACACAAAATGCTGGAGTAACTCAGCGGGACAGGCAGCATCTCTGGAGAAAAGGAATGGGTGACGTTTCGGGTCGAGACCCTTCTTCAGACCTGTCAAGACCCTTAACGTCACCTATTCCATTTTTCCACAGATGCCGTCTGACCGGCTGAGTTACTCCAGCTGTTTGTGTCTATCCTCACAGACCTGCTGCCTGGCACAAGGGAAAGAGTGGGGCTGCGAGACGCTACATCTTGAAAATATTCGACTTGTCTTGGCAGAAAAACCAGATCATTTTTCCAAGCCCTTTACCGAATTCTTACAAGGATAGTATGGCACAACACAACTTTGGATTTAAATCCAACTCTGGGTTGAGTGAGGTGGAGGTGGGGAGGGACGAGAGGCAGGTATATCTCCACTTTTATCTCTCTTTTTCTCCCTGTTCTTTTTTTTTTTCTATTTCTCTCTTCTCTCTTTCTTGTATTCACTCTTAGGCTACACTACCTTGGTAGTCTAGGGGTCCTTTCTTTGCACATCTCACTTTTTCCTCATTCTTGTCCTTTCTAGAAACATAGAAACATAGACAATATGTGCAGCAGTAGGCCATTCGGCCCTTCGAGCCTGCACCGCCATTCAATATTGTAATATATATAATGTAATTAGCATATGTTATGTCTTGTGCAAGGGGACGTATGCGCTGGAGGAGACTCATGGTGGCGTCCTGCAATAAAGAAGCTGGTTAGTTTACTCCTGTATCTGAGAGTTCTTTTGAGTCAGTTCCACGTACCCAAAAGACACTACAATTGGCGACGAGGATGGGATAGAGTTTGTGAACTCACCCACAGGACTGTTTTGCAACACGCAGGATTGTATAACAGTTTAAACTGTAGATACGGAGTTGTGTCGCAGTTGTTTGCGAGCTGGTCAAGAGAGGCCTGCAGATCCCTCTATGCCGGGGACTGGATTTAAAACACCAGCTGTACAAGTCGGCGAGATTTGTCAGGCTATCTCTATGTTGTGTCTATGTGGCAAGATATCGTCCTTCGGATTGTTACTCATTTTAGACTGAGTTTTCTTTTTGTCAAATTCCTCAAGCTGAATAGTCTTTGTACAAGTTTTAGGTGAATTGTTACACCAAAACACACAACAACAGCACGAAGAGGATGAAAGAACAGAAAAGGAAAGAAGAAGGACAGTCAGAAAAAAAAAAGGTTGTGTTTGGAAACAAAGTGGAACGGCACCAAGCCAAAAGATTTGGCGGCAAATGGTTTTGAATTGGTGCCAAAGAAAAGAAACAGGAAGCAAGGAAAACAGGTGGGGCAGTAAGTAAGTGTCACCGAAGATGCAGCCGAAAGCTGGAAGCCTAACCAGCAGGACAGCGACGGTGCCAACTTACCTGGAACATTTTCCAGGGCTGTGCAACCAATGCAAAAGGGGCAGAAGAGGCCCAGCAGCTGCCACCGACCGAACGTTTTCCATGGCTGTGTAGCCCACAGCCAGGCCCAGGAGCCACCAACGACGTCGAATGAGGGCCTAGTACCGGGTAGGTCACGGACAGGTCCAGTGAAGACACCGACGAAACGGAGTCAGCCCGGCTGGGAGAAGAGTCAACCCGGTCGAGGGAGAAAGCCGGCCGCGTGATAAGCGGACCGGTCGTGAAAGAAAGCCCGGTCGGGAGTAGAGTCAGCCCGACCGTGAGCAGAAAAGAGGGTCCGGCCGCGCAAGAGAAGCGGACTGGCCGAGGGGGAAAGCCCGGACGTGAGAGGAAGTCCGGCCGCGAGCAAAGAGTGGGTCCGCACGAGATAAGCAGGACAGCACTCAAGCACTTCAGCCCGGTCGGGAGTAGAGTCAGCCCGGTCGTGAGGGCTGTGGAGACAGCGGGCAGGCAAGTCAGCGGAGCAGCGGGAGTCGACTGGGCAGCGAGCCAGCGGCAGCAAAAGTAACGATGAAGCCCGGAGGAGCCAGCAAAAGCAGCAACAGTGGAGGTCTGGAGAGGCCGGCAGCAAAAGTACCGGTGGGGACAGCTCGAGAAGGCACCGGAGTCCATAGGCCGACAAGCTGGACCGGTGAAATCCTTCAAAGAAAAAGCAGGACTGTAGAATGTAATGCGTTGTTCACTATTCCTTCACAGTAAATGTGGGACTGTTTGGATGTAATGCATTGGTCACTGTTATTAATAGTAAATCTGTGTGCATAGCAGGAATATGGTTAAAATGTTCTAAATGTCTATTAACATGAAATGTTGGTTAATAGTATAAATCTATTATTATAAGAATTAGTAATAGTCAGTGGGCTGGATCACTTCTTAGTGTGTAGAAGGATTAAGTCTAGTGCAGAATACACAGTGAGAGAAAAGAAGATAGTGCACCTGAATAGCAACAGGTAGCTTAGCTTTTCAAATTGTAGGAAACGTGCCCCAGTTAGATTCTGGGTGTAATTTTGAGAAATGGACCAAAGTCTTGGAGGCTTGTTTCATTTCCAATGATATCGCTGCAGAGGAGAAGAAGAGAGCATGGTTCATATTAGGCTTAGGAAGAGAGGGTTATCAGACCTTACGTATGTTACTCCTGCCAGCAAAGCCCACAGATGAAATGTATGAGGAGTGTAAGGAGGCTTTAATGGCTCATTTCTCGCCAAAACCTCCAAGGGTATCCAGAGGCAAGGAGCCTGAACTAAAGAGGGCAGAGAGTCTCTCAAAGGACCAAGGTCAAGTGCAAATGGACAATGGTCAAGTGCAAAAGGACAAAGGTCAAATGCAAAAGGACAAAGGTCAAGTGCAAAAGGACAAAGGTCAAGTGCAAAAGGACAAAGGTCGTGCAAAAGGACAACGGTCAAGTGCAAAAGGACAACGGTCAATGCAAAGGACAAAGGTCAAGTGCAAAAGGACAAAGGTCAAATGCAAAAGGACAAAGGTCAAGTGCAAAAGGACAAAGGTCAAATGCAAAAGGACAAAGATCAAGTGCAAAGGGACACAAGCTAAGTGCAAAATGACACAGGTCAAGTGCTAAGGGACAAAGGGCAAATGCAAAGTGGCAGAAGTCAAAGGCAAAGAGAAATTGCCATCCAAAGGGCAACCCTAGCTATTCAAGCTGCATTCAGGGGTATGAATGTACGGAAAGAAATCCGGAACAAACAGAAGGCAGCAACGGTAATACAAGCAGCATTTAGAAGGCACAGAGTATACCGTCAATACAAAGCAATGAGATTGGCAGCTATAATAGTACAAACCCATTATAGGGCACACCTTCAAATGGAAAGTGATCGCAAAACTTACATGAAGGTACGCAGAAGCGTTGTACTGCTTCAGGCAGCCTACCGTGGAATGCTTGTTCGAAGGCAACTGCGGGGCATGCATAAATCTGTCAAGGTCATACAGACTTATTATCAGATGTATAAACAGCGTCAGTATTTTAAGAAACTACGCTGGTCTGCCATTGCTGTACAGCAACGATACAGAGCATGCCAGATAAGAGATGTCCAAGTGAGACAGTATAAGAGTTTGAGAGAAGCAGTGGTGTGTATTCAGGCCTTATACCGCGGGATCAAAGCCAGAGTATTGGTGAGAAAACCAAGGCAGCACGCTGTATTAAGTCATTCATAAGAATGTGCATTACTAGAAAGCATTTCTTGATGCAAAAGGCGGCTGTAGTCACTCTGCAAGCTGCATACCGTGGTTACCGATTATGGGTACGATACAGAGCTATTCGACAAGACTAGGCAGTGGGTTAAGCAAAAGAGAGCTACTGTAAAAGTGCAGTCAGTACTCCATATGAGTTGGTATAGGAAAGACCTAAGGAGACAAATAGACGCACAACAGAAAAGGCTGAAACGATACAAAAGGCTTAATCGATATAGGAAAGACTTCCTCAAACCGATTTATACAGCAGTTGTAGTGCAGTCTCACTACCGTGCTTATGTAGTAAGAGAAATATACAGAGCGCAAATCAAAGCCACTGTTGTATGGCAAGGACAGTATAGATCCTACTTCTTGATGAATAACCAGAAAGGTGATTTAAGAAGACAAATAGACGAACAGCAGAAAAGGCTTAAACGTTGCAAAGAACGGTTAAATAAATGTGTGACGATGAGCAAAAAGCTGTTAACAGAAAAGTCTAGAGAAGAGAGGCTTGTCGGTCGAGACAAAAGTATGCAGGACCGATTGCAATTAGGACACTTCAGTATAGTCCAGCATGGAGCTTCCTTCACTGAGCAATGGACAAATGTTTATGCATTGCAGAATGTCATTATACAACAAGAGCAGATAAATACGGAGCGCCAGGAAATTGAGCGACTGAAAAACGAAAACCTGCAGCCATGTGTCAGATCCCACCTACAAATAAAGAACAGAAACAGAGGAAATGTTAACTTTAGCAGAATATCACGAACAGGAAGAAATCTGCAAATTAGATTAGGATATTTAAAAAGCGAAGAGGCACAGATACAGGTAGAGCTCGAGTGATTAGAAAGATGATGGGAATGAACCATTATAAGTGCTAAGTTTTAGTACGATTATTACAGTTATGAGGATGTAATGTAAGATGACTGTAATAATATAATTTTGCAACTGTGTTTAATCAATTATATTTAACGTACTAGAAATGGTGTTATTCACCTCCAAGCTAAAGGGGGAGCAGTGTAATATATATAATGTAATTAGCATATGTTATGTCTTGTGCGAGGGGACACATGCGCTGGAGGAGACTCATGGTGGCATCCTGGAATAAAGAAGCTGGTTAGTTTACTCCTGTATCTGAGAGTTCTTTTGAGTCAGTTCCAAGTACCCAAATACACTACAAATATGATCATGGCTGATCATCCAACTCAGTATCCCGTACCTGCCTTCTCTCCATACCCCCGATCCCTTTAGCCACAAGGGCCACATCTAACTCCCTCTTAAATATAGCCAATGAACTGTGGCCTCAACTACCTTCTGTGGCAGAGAATTCCACAGATTCACCACTCTCTGTGTGAAAAATGATTTTCTCATCTCGGTCCTAAAAGACTTCCCTCTTATCCTTAAACTGTGTGACCCCTTGTTCTGGACTTCCCCAACATCGGGAACAATCTTCCTGCATCTAGCCTGTCCAACCCCTTAAGAATTTTGTAAGTTTCTATAAGATCCCCCCTCAATCTTCTAAATTCCAGCGAGTACAAGCCGAGTCTATCCAGTCTTTCTTCATATGAAAGTCCTGACATCCCAGGAATCAGTCTGGTGAACCTTCTCTGCACTCCCTCTATGGCAAGAATGTCTTTCCTCAGATTAGGAGACCATAACTGTACGCAATACTCCAGGTGTGGTCTCACCGAGACCCTGTACAACTGTCTTGTTCCTCTTCTCTTGTCCTTTCTTCTAATTCAAAGCTAAAAAGTCAAAATTGAAGCTGTATAATAACTGTATAATTTTAAATGCCGTTTGATCTACTCTTGTACATTTGCTTCTAATAAATACAATTATTTAATTTTAAAAAATCAAAAAATAGTGTGGCTGGAGAAATTACCAGCTGGCCCCCTCGAGTGCCATTGTGGGGTGCTGTCCCTTTAACTATCTCCACTGCCCACAATGGACGTCAATGCTAATGTACCTATCGGTCGCCACGGTAACCGGCTGGTGACGTGGTGAGTTCTGTTCCACTGCATCGAGTGTAATTACATGCTTGAGCCTCCAGGTACATGGAGACAACTCCGTCACAAGAAGACAGAGAGGTCATCCATCAGTAACTGTGCCTCATGGCTAGGCTCTGAACTTGGAGGTCCCTGTTGCCTGCTTGACATCCCGAAGCATCAGGTGGATGGTCAAAGCACTTTGTCCAGCCTTCTCGTCACCCCCTCCGTTCACTCCCCCTCCCACCCCACCAACGGACGGTTCCAGCTGCTACGGTCAGGCAAGCGCCTCCGCTCTCACGCTGTGAAAACAGAGAGGATGAGGCGGAGTTTCTTCCCACAGGCCGTCAGGACCAAAGATCCTACAGCGAGCAAGATCGTCCACTCGACGAAAAATGACATAGTACGGTCATGGGCAGATTCGTGGGTCATTTGAGGCCCCATTTCCGTAACCGGCTTCCGTCTCCGCACCAAAGATCCCGTAGGATAATAGTACGGGGACGGAAGCCGGTTACAGAAACATCCTCGTAAAAATAAAAGTTATTTGGTAAAAATCTTCTGTGGATTTTTTCACCCAAAGAGTTGTGAATCTGTGGATTTTTTCACCCAGAGAGTTGTGAATCTGTGGATTTTTTTAACAGAAGGCAGTGGAATCCAATTCACTGGATGTTTTCAAGAGAGAGTTAGATATAATAATAATAATAATAATGGATGGGATTTATATAGCGCCTTTCTAATACTCAAGGTGCTTTACATCGCATTATTCATTCACTCCTCAGTCACACTCGGTGGTGGTAAGCTACTTCTGTAGCCACAGCTGCCCTGGGGCAGACTGACGGAAGCGTGGCTGCCAATCTGCGCCTACGGCCCCTCCGACCACCACCAATCACTCACACACATTCACACACAGGCAAAGGTGGGTGAAGTGTCTTGCCCAAGGACACAACGACAGTATGCACTCCAAGCGGGATTCGAACCGGCTACCTTCCGGTTGCCAGCCGAACACTTAGCCCATTGTGCCATCTGTCGTCCCATAGCTCTTAGGGCTAAGGGGATTAAGGGATATGGGGTGCAAGCAGGAACGGGGTACTGGTTTACTGATTTGGATGATCAGCCATGATCATATTAAATGGCGGTGCTGGCTCGAAGGGCCGAATGGCCTACTCCTGCATCTATTTTCTATGGTCAAGGTTCAAGGCTTATTTATTGTCACATGTACCAATTAAGAAAACAGATGGAAGGACAGACAGACTGTTGGCGAGGCAGCCATTCTATGTTAGTATGTTGTATGAGGGTGTGGTATGTGGTATGTCATCGAGTCATAGAGTGATACAGTGTGGATACAGGCCCTTCGGAACAACTTGCCCACACCAGCCAACATGTCCCAGCTACACTAGTCCCACCTGCCCGCATTTGGTCCATATCCCTCCAAACTTGTCCTATCCAGGTACCTATCTAACTGTTTCTTAAACGTTGGGATAGTCCCAGCCTCAACTGCCTCCTCTGGCAGCTTGTTCCATACGCCTGCCACAACTTTGTGTGAAAAAGCTACCCCTCAGATTCCTATTAAATCTTTTCCCCTTCACCTTGAACCTATATATCCTGGTCCCCGATTCCCCTACTCTAGGCAAGAGACTCTGTGCAAGTCAAGTCAAATGGTGAGACCACACCTGGAGTATTGCGTACAGTTTTGGTCTCCAAATATGAGGAAAGACATTCTTGCCATGGAGGGAGTGCAGAGAAGGTTCACCAGACTGATTCCTGGGATGTCAGGACTTTCATATGAAGAAAGACTGGATAGACTCGGCTTGTACTCGCTAGAATTTAGGAGATTGAGGGGGGATCTTATAGAAACGTACAAAATTCTTAAGGGGTTGGACAGGCTAGATGCAGGAAGATTGTTCCCGATGTTGGGGAAGTCCAGGACAAGGGGTCACACAGTCTGAGGATAAGGGGGAAATCCTTTAGGACCGAGATGAGAAAAACATTTTTCACACAGAGAGTGGTGAATCTGTGGAATTCTCTGCCACAGAAGGTAGTTGAGGCCACAGTTCATTGGCTATATTTAAGAGGGAGTTAGATGTGGCCCTTGTGGCTAAAGGATTCAGGGGGTATGGAGAGAAGGCAGGTACAGGATACTGAGTTGGGTGATCAGCCATGATCATATTGAATGGCGGTGCAGGCTCGAAGGGCCGAATGGCCTACTCCTGCACCTATTTTCTATGTTTCTATGATTCAAGTCAAGTCAAGTTTATTCGTCACATACACATACGAGATGTGCAGTGAAATGAAAAGTGGCAATGCTCGTGGACTTTGTGCAAAAAGACAAACAAACAAACCACAAAGAGAATGGAACAGAATCACATATTCTTTTAGATATTACATATTGTGGGAGGAAGGAAATCTATTCCTCTCATGATTTTGTATGCAAGGTGACATGTTGCTGCGCCAGTCTCTCTTCATCTTTGCATGCAGCATCTAAACACAGCTGTGATAAAGCATCTGGGTTTTAGCGTGACAGATGCTATATTACAAACTCCCTAGCGACCAGAATATCGTCACTTAACAAGAGACCCCAATGGGCAACTGAACTGGTCCCTGCGTGCAGATGTAGCCACGGCAACGGGCTTAAAGTCAATGGCTTTATCCTCCAGCCAGTGATAAGACTTACGTCACAAGCCTGTGCTGCCTGACAACCACCTTCTGAACCGCCTCGGTCTTCAACCTCATTGATTTTCATTTGACCTCCAAGAACTAATATCCCAATGAAGAAGCAGATGCTGCGATCTGAAAGAAAGAGAGAAAATGTCAGAAATGCTCAACAGCATCTGTGGAGAGGGGAAAAACACAAGGTCAACGTTGCCAGGGGTGATGGTGCCAAGGACAAGAAGGCTCTGCAGAGAGTAGTGCGTTCGGCCGAACGCACTATGGGAACTTCACTTGCCCCCCTGCAGGAACTTTACATCAGGAGGTGCAACTCCAGAGCCAACAATATCATGAGAGACCCCTTCCACCCCTGCACATGTATGTGTATGTGACAAATAAACTTGACTTGACTTGACTTGGTGGAGACAGATGCGTTGGTTGCGTTTACTAGACTTTGGATATTTCTAAGTATAGGAAGAAACTATATAAAATTATGAGTGGAATAGATCGGGTAGACGCACAGAGTCTCTTCCCCAGAGTCATGACTCTATAACTGCAGATGCTGGTTTACACCAAAGATAGACACAAAGTGCTGGAGTAACTCATAAGGACATAAGTGATAGGAGTAGAACTAGGCCATTCGGCCCATCATCTACTCCGCCATTCAATCATGGCTGATCTATCTCTCCCTCCTAACCCCATTCTCCTGCCTTCTCCCCATAACATAGAAAACATAGAAACATAGAAAATAGGTGCAGGAGTAGGCCATTCGGCCCTTCGAGCCTGCACCGCCATTCAATATGAACATGGTAGATCATCCAACTCAGTATCCTGTACCTGCCTTCTCTCCACACCTCCTGATCCCTTTAGCCACAAGGGTCACATCTAACTCCCTCTTAAATATAGCCAACAAACTGTGGCCTCAACTACCTTCTGTGGCAGAGAATTCCACAGATTCACCACTCTCTGTGTGAAAAATGATTTTCTCATCTCGGTCCTAAAAGACTTCCCCCTTATCCTTAAACTGTGACCCCTTGTTCTGGACTTCCCCAACATCGGGAACAATCTTCCTGCATCTAGCCTGCAAGAATCTATCTATCTCTGCCTTAAAAATATCGATTGACTTGGCCTCCACAGCCTTCTGCGGCAAAGAATTGCACAGATTCACCACCCTCTGACAAAATAAATTCCTCCTCATCTCCTTCCTAAAGGAACGTCCTTTAATTCTGAAGATGCGACCTCTAGTCCTAGACTCTCCCACTAGTGCTGGAGGAACTGAACAAGTCGGGCAGCACCTGTGGAGGAAATGGTCAGACAGTGCTTGGGGTGGGGCCCTTTGTTCGGAGCGTCCAGGAGCGGAAAAGGCTGTCAACACTGCCCAGTCCATCATCGGCTCTGACCTCCCTCCCATCGAGGGGATCTATCGCAGTCGCTGCCTCAAAAAGCCTGCCAGCATCATCAAGGACCCACATCATCCTGGCCACACACTCATCTCCCCGCTACCTTACGATACGATACGATACAATTTATTTGTCATTTGGACCCCTTGAGGTCCAAACGAAATGCCGTTTCTGCAGCCATACATTACAAACAAATAGACCCAAGACACAACATAATTTACATAAACATCCATCACATTGCTGTGATGGAAGGCCAAAAAAACTTATCTCTCCACTGCACTCTCCCCACCCCCACCCCCCGATGTCAGAGTCAAAGTCAAAGTCCCCGGCGGGCGATGGCGAATTGTCCCGTGGCCATTAAAGCCACGCCGGGTGATGCAAGGTCGCACACCGGGTTCTTGATGTTAGAGCCCCCGGCGTGCGCTCGCAGAGTCCCGCGGCCATTCCAAGCCGTGCGGGGCGGTGATGTAAGGCCCCGCTCCAGGAGCTCTTCAACCCCGCAACTCGGGCGGGAGAAGTCGCTGTTGCGGGAGCCCTGAAAAGCGGTCTCCCTCCAGGGACCCGCGGGCTCCCGGTGCCGCCCGCCAGACCCGCGGTTGCAGCCTCCGAAACTCCGGAGGTCGGGCCGCAGCAGCGTCCACCACAGCTCCACCCGCTCTGGACTCGGCCAGCTCCGCGACGGTGAGGTGAGTAGTGGGCACCACAGCTCCCGGTCTTCCTGTTGGAGGCCGCTCCACGTTGCAGCCCCAACGACAACGGAGACCCGACAAAAAAAAGTTCGGGCCTCCCGTGCAGGGAGAGATTTAAAAGTTACCCCTCCCCCCCACATCACCCCCACCCCCCCCCCACACACATACCCCAACAAAAAATAACAAAAACTACATAAAAACATAGACATAAAATAATAAAAACGCAGACGGACTGCAGAGGCCGCTGCAGACGAGAGTCGCGCCGTGTTATGGAACTCCTCCCCATAACAAAGGTTCAAAGGTTGATTTATTGTCACATACACCTAGAGTCGCGCCGCCCACCTCAGGCAGAAGGTACAGGAGCCTGAAATCTGCAACATCCAGGTTCAGGAATAGCCACTTCCCCACAGCCATCAGGCTATTAAACACTACTTCAGACAAACTCTGAACTATAACAGCCTATTGCACTTTATCTGTTTATTGATGTGTGTTGATATATATATTCTATGGTATATGGACACACTGATCTGTTCTGTATTCATGCCTACTATGTTCTGTTGTGCTGCAGCAAGCAAGAATGTCATTGTCCTATCTGGGACACATGACAATAAACTCTCTTGAATCTTGGCTTGACTTGACAGGGTTTGAGATGCAGGCACTTACACAAAATGCAGAACCCAAGATCTTCCCAATGAGTAATCGTTTCTTAGGAAAGCAACCAATTTGTTAAAACACTTTCTCTGTATTTTCTCTCCACAGATGCTACCCGAGTCATTGGATGTGCTGGGGAAACAGGAACTGCAAACGCTGGAATATTGAGCAAAGCACCAAGTGCTAGGTTGTCATATGTCCCAGATAGGACAATGAAATTCTTGCTTGCTGCAGCACCACAGAATATGTAAACATAATACATAACGGGAGAAATAAGTTCAGTGTACATATATATTAAAAAAATATTTCTAATCTAAAATATTTCTAAAGTATGTATACATATAGATATATATAAAATATTTCAGGAACAGCCTCTTCCCCACAGCCATCAGTCTATTAAACGCACCATCAAACAAACTCTGAACAATACAGCCTATTGCAATTTATCTGTTTATTTATTGTGTATATATATGGTCTATGTTATATAGACACAGTGAACTTTTATCTCCTGTTCTGTATTATGTTTACATATTCTGGAGTAACTGGAGTAACTCAGCGGGTCAGGCAGCATCTGTGGAGAACATGGATAGGTGACGTTTCACACAGAGTGCTGGAGTAACTCAGCGGGGTCAGGCAGCATCTGTGGAGAACATGGATAGGTGACGTTTCACAGAGTGCTGGAGTAACTCAGCGGGTCAGGCAGCATCTGTGGAGAACATGGATAGGTGACGTTTCACAGAGTGCTGGAGTAACTCAGCGGGTGCAGCAGCATCTATGGAGCTAAGGAAATAGGCAACGTTTTGGGCCGAAACCCATAAGGGTTTCGGCCCGAAACGTTGCCTATTTCCAGAAGGATTTCGGCCCGAAACGTTGCCTATTTCCTTAGCTCCATAGATGCTGCTGCACCATAACTCAGCGGGTCAGGCAGCATCTGTGGAGAACATGGATAGGTGACGTTTCACAGAGTGTTGGAGTAACTCAGCGGGTCAGGCAGCATCTGTGGAGAACATGGATAGGTGATTTTTGGGGTCGAGACCCTTTCTTCAGACTATCCATGTTCTCCACAGATGCTGCCTGACCCACTGAGTTACTCCAGTATTGTGTGTCCTTTTGGAAACCCAGTCAGATTGCTACCACTTTCAGCTCTATGAGTTCCTGCTGTGCTTTGTTGTGAGACGTGGCAACCACACAAACAGGCATCTCAAGTTATTTTTAATGTTCTCTCACAGGCTGTCAGTCTCACAGACACATCCAGGTTTATTACCATCCCTGATTGACATAGACCAGGTTGTAAGCAATAGTTTAAGGAGAGAGACAGAGTGAGAGAGACAGAGTGAGAGAGAGAGGGAGAGGGGGAGAGAGAGGGACGAAGAGGGATAGAGGGGGGACAGGGTAGAGAGAGGGGAGGGATAGATGGGCTTTATTGACGGATGAGAGGGGGGCTCGGAGAGAGAGGGGGGAGGGCTGCGCGTTGGCTGTGTCTAGAGGGGTTGGCGTGTCGGCGCTGTGTTTCTTCTCCTTGTTTCTGGTTCTTTCTCTCTCTATCTCTGCTCTTGTCTCTCTCTCTCTCGCGCGCTCCTCTCTCTCCCTCTCTCTCTCCCCTCTCTCTCTCTCCCTCTCTCTATCTCTCTCTCCGCTCTCTCACCTCTCTCTCTCCCCTCTCTCCCTCTCTCTTCCTCCCCCTCTCTCTCTCCCTCTCTTTTCTGTCTCTTTTTGCTTTCTCTCTTTTTCTTCTCTCTCCGAAAGTTTCTCTTTCTTTCTCTGGAGAGAGCTTTCTCTGTCTCTCTTTGAGAGGAAAAGTTCTCGCTTTGGGAGGGGGAGGTTTCTACTCTCTCGAGTTTCTCTCTAGGAGAGGGGGGAGGGAGCGGGGGAGTGTTTGAGGGAAGGCGAGTCACACTAAAGCAGGATTAGGTACCAGGACTTCCGTCTGTCCAGGTGTTCAATGTGACCCAGTTTCAAGCAAACCGCAGCTATTTTATCAACGTCCTCACTTCCTCCTCCACGTAGCTTCTCATTTCTGTGAATGGACATTAAACTGAAATGCTGTCTCAGATTTTTCTCTCCCCAGATGCAGCTTGACCTACTGAGTTACTCCAGCAATTTGCGTTTGGCCAAAGATTCCCGCACCTACATTCTGCTGTTTCTCTAGCATACCCAATGGGGCAGGTAGCATCTGTGATGGATAAATGACATTTCGGGTCAGGAGGTGTTGCCTGACCAGCTGAGTTTAGTTAAATTTAGTTTAGAGATACAGCGTGGAAACAAGCCACTACAGCCCACTGAGTCCGCACCGACCAGCGATCCCCTGTACACTAGTTCCATCCCACACAATGGGGACAATTTACAGAAGCCAATTTATCTACAAACCAGTACGTCTTTGGAGTGTGGGAGGAAACCGGAGCACCCGGAGAAAACCCACATGGGTCCTGGGGAGAACGTACAAACTCCGTACAGGCAGCACCCGTACTCAGGCTCGATCCAAGGCCTCTGGCGCTGTAAGGCAGTAATGGCCCCTGTCCCACGGTACGAGTTCATTCCAAGAGCTCTCCCCGAGTTTGCCCTGATTCGAACTCGGAAATTTACGGCAATGGCCGCTCGTCGGTACTCGGGGCTCTCGTGGACATTTTTCATCATGTTGAAAAATCTTCACCAGTCTTCCCGTGCTTACCTGCCGTTAGCGAGTCTTCCCGAGTACCTGCCGTTAGCGCTAAGAGACGTCCCCGAGCTCCGACGTACCCGCTACGTTCATTCTCCGTGCTTACCCCTTGTCCTGGACTTCCCCAACATCGGGAACAATCTTCCTGCATCTAGCCTGTCCAACCCCTTAAGAATTTTGTAAGTTTCTATAAGATCCCCCATCAATCGCCTAAATTCTAGCGAGTACAAGCCGAGTCTATCCAGTCTTTCTTCAGGAGAGCTCTTGGAATGAACTCGTACCGTGGGACAGGGTTATAACTCTACCGCTGCCCCCACTGTACTGCCCTGCGTTCTCCACTGGGTATCCTGTACATTTCCTACAGCCTCAGAATAAAAGGACATTCCTTTAGGAAGGAGATGAGGAGGGATTTACAGCGCTGGAGCTCCGGGATCAATCCCGACTACGGGCGCTTGTCTGACAGGTACCAGCGACTGAATTGTCTTCAGTTGTCGCTGGCAGGGTCGTAGCTTGTGTATGTAGGTTGTCGTAGGTGTGGTCGTAAGTGGACGTACGAATGGGTCGCTGGTTGTCGGTAGCTTGCCGTAGCTTAACGTCGACTAGGTGGTAGGTTGTTGTAGACATTGTCGCAGACATTGTCATTGGGGGGGGGGGGGGGGGTCCAGTCGCTGTTTTTTCCGGCGACCTGCTACGACCATGACAGTCGCCGAAAAAATCACCTAAGTGGGATAGGCCCATTGTAGAGTCTTGTAGAGTCATAGAGTTTAAGAATGAACTGCAGATCCTGGAAAATCGAAGGTAGACAAAAGTGCTGGAGAAACTCAGCAGGTGCAGCAGCATCTATGGAGCGAAGGAAATAGGCGACGTTTCGGGCCGAATAGGAACTGTTTTAGGAAATAGGTAACGTTTCGGGCCGAATAGGAACTGTTTTAGGAAATAGGCAACGTTTCGGGCCGAATAGGAACTGTTTTAGGAAATAGGCAACGTTTCGGGCCGAATAGGAACTGTTTTAGGAAATAGGTAACGTTTCGGGCCGAAACCCTTACGGGTTTCGTCCCGAAACGTTGCCTATTTCCTTCGCTCCATAGATGCTGCTGCACCCGCTAAGTTTCTCCAGCACTTTTGTCGACCATATAGTCATACTGTATGGAAACAGGCCATTCGGCCCAACTTGCTCACACCAACCAACTTGCCCCATCTACACTGCCTACTTCTGCACCTATTGTCTGTTGTTAATTGCCAAATGAGGTTACTCATTAGATGTGGCCATTGTGGCTAAAGGGATCAGGGGGTATGGAGAGAAGGCAGGTACGGGATACTGAGTTGGATGATCAGCCATGATCATATTGAATGGCGGTGCAGGCTCGAAGGGCCGAATGGCCTACTCCTGCGCCTATTTTCTATGTTTCTACACGAGTCCCACCTGCCTGCTTTTGGCCCACCCACATACCCATCTAAATGCTTCTGAAATGTTCTTGGAACGACATTAATTTTGGATCTCGAGGGGCTGTTGCAAAAGTTGGTGAGATACATTCCGACACGTTGCAGACAGCAACATTTCACTGCCCTAGCCTCTCACACTTGATTAGACCCACTATCTCACGCACTTCAAACTATACAACAAAGTGGGGTTTGCTTAGGCTCTTGTCACAAGCAAACCAGCCTTAGCTGAATGACATGATTACAGATGTCATGTACAGATCGCCCAATGCTCGACTAATCTTTAACGCTGAATGGAACAAGAAACTATTAATCCAACTCTCAAAACAGCTTCAAGAGAGTCGTTGAGAAGTCTAACAATGGCCGGAGATTAAGTGGTTTGGAATTTTGCCCTGTCCTAATCCCCTCTCACTGTCTGATGTCAATGAGCCTGAAGCCAGTTTTGACAGGAGGTCACAGTTGTCTGTCCAAATAACAAACCCTGAGCAAGATCAACATGTTGGACCAACTCTGTTGAGACTTAGGACAACTTTCCCACAGTGAGTAAGAAAACTCACAACGTTCCCAATGTTGGGAGAGTCCAGAACCAGGGGGTCACAGTTTAATAATAAGGGGGTAAGCCATTTAGAACGGAGATGAGGAAAATGTTTTTCACATAGAGAGTTGTGAGTCTGTGGAATTCTCTGCCTCAGAAGGAAGTGGAGGCCAATATTCTGGAGACTTTCAAGAGAGAGTTAGATAGAGCTCTTAAAGATAGCGGAGTCAGGGGATCTGGGGAGAAGGCAGGAACGGGGCACTGATTGGGGATGATCAGCCATGATCACAGTGAATGGCGGTGCTGGCTCGAAGGGCCGAATGGCCTACTCCTGCACCTATTGTCTATTGTCTATCACCAAATGTGACCTTAAACCACAAAGCATCTTGGATAAAGGCATGGAGTCCTAGTGCATGGAAGCAGGCCCTTCGGCCCACCAAACCCATGCTGACCACCCAGCACCTTTTTGAAACCTACCGAATAGTGAAAGGCCTGGATAGGTTGAATGTGGAGAGGATGGTTCCACTCGTGGGAGAGTCTAGGACCAGAGGTCACAGCCTCAGAATAGAAGGATGTATCTTTAGGAAGGAGATGCGAAGGAATGTTTTTAGTCAGAGGGTGGTGAATCTGCGGAATTCCTTGCCACAGACGTCTGTCGAGGCCAAGTCAATGGATACTTTTAAGGTAGAGATTGACAGATTCAGGAATGTCAGGGGTTATGGAGTGAAGGCAGGAGAATGGGGAACCACCTTACACCAGTTCCCTCAAGTTTTAGACTCTCTTAACTTGCGAAAAAGACCATGATCATCCAACGATGTCCCTCATGACTTTATATCAGTTCAGACCTCAGCCTCCTGGGCTCCAGAAGAAACCAGTCCCAGCCTGTCCATTCCTCCCCGTCTCAGAGTCATACAGCATGGAACTGGCCCTTCAGCCCAACGTCTATGCTGACCAAGTTGACTAACTTACTATCCAAATGGCGTCAAGTTGGGAAAAGGGGAAGCACAATGGGATCTGGGGGTCCTTGTACATCAGTCTATGAAAGTAAGCATGCAGGTACAGCAGACAGTGAAGAAAGCCAATGGCATGTTGGCCTTTACAACACGAGGAATCGAATATAGGAGCAAAGAGGTCCTTCTGCAGTTGTACAGAGCCCTAGTGAGACCACACCTGGAGTATTGTATAATAATAATAATAATGGATGGGATTTATATAGCGCCTTTCTAATACTCAAGGCGCTTTACATCGCATTATTCATTCACTCCTCAGTCACACTCGGTGGTGGTAAGCTACTTCTGTAGCCACAGCTGCCATGGGGCAGACTGACGGAAGCGTGGCTGCCAATCTGCGCCTACGGCCCCTCCGACCACCACCAATCACTCACACACATTCACACACAGGCAAAGGTGGGTGAAGTGTCTTGCCCAAGGACACAACGACAGTATGCACTCCAAGCGGGATTCGAACCGGCTACCTTCCGGTCGCCAGCCGAACACTTAGCCCATTGTGTCATCTGCCGTCCCAAAACCGTGTACAGTTTTGGTCCCCTAATTTGAGGAAGGACATTCTTGCTATTGAGGCCGATCTATCTCTCCCTCCTAACCCCATTCTCCTGCCTTCTCCTCATAACCCCTGACACCCGCACTAATCAAGAATCTATCTATCTCTGCCTTAAAAATATCCACTGACTTGTGGCCTCCACAGCCTTCTGTGCCAATGAATTCCACAGATTCACCAGCCTCTGACTAAAGAAATTCCTCCTCATTTCCTTCCTAAAAGAACGTCCTTTAATTCTGAGGCTGTGACCTCTGGTCCTAGACTCTCCCACACTTGTGGAAACATCCTCTCCACATCCACTCTATCCTTGCCTTTCACTAGCTGATGTCATTGCATAGGTATGGAGATATGAATGGGTGGGAGGTGGTGGTGGTGCTGGAAAACACGCACGCAATTCCCAAAATGATATCATGAACTGGGAAGAGAGGAATGCTGCCTGGACTTTGCATGCTGCCTGGACATTCCATGGGTCTGCTGGCTGGCACGTGTGTTGCTTACCAAAGTCAAGCCCTCTTTGAAAGAATGAATGCACACACACACACAGACGTTGACAGTTATAGAGGCAGCTGTAAGCACATGACACAGTCTCATCAGCCCACAACTCTCTTCAGCCCAGATTCACGATTCCAGCATCTACAGTGACTTCTGTCACACGGCAAAATCAATCACGTTGGTTCTGAAGGCATGTTACAGTTGTGTAAGACATTGGTGTGAGTGCGTGCGTGCGTGCATGCAAGCGTGTGGGTTTGTATGTGGGTGTGCGTATGTATAGGAATATTGTGTGTGTATGTGCGTAGAAACATAGAAACATAGAAACATAGAAAATAGGTGCAGGAGTAGAGGCCATTCGGCCCTTCGAGCCTGCACCGACATTCAATATGATCATGGCTGATCATCCAACTCAGTATCCCATCACTGCCTTCTCTCCATACCCCCTGATCCCTTTAGCCACAAGGGCCACATCTAACTCCCTCTTAAATATAGCCAATGAACTGTGGCCTCAACTACCTTCTGTGGTATAGAATTTCACAGATTCACCACTCTCTGTGTGAAATTTCTTTTTCTCATCTCGGTCCTAAATGATTTCCCCCTTATCCTTAAACTGTGTGACCCCTTGTCCTGGACTTCCCCAACATCGGGAATAATCTTCCTGCATCTAGCCTGTCCAACCCCTTAAGAATTTTGTAAGTTTCTATAAGATCCCCCCGCAATCTTCTAAATTCTAGCGAGTACAAGCCGAGTCTATCCAGTCTTTCTTCATAATAGTACTTAAAATAGGCACCACGGCCTGGTGGCACAGCGGTAGAGTTGCTGCCTCACAGCGCCACAGTCCCGGGTTCGATCCTGACTACAGGTGCTGTCTGTACGGAGTTTGTACGTTCTCCCCGTGACCTGCGTGGGTTTTCTCCGGGAGCTCCGGTTTCCTCCCGCACTCCAAAGACGTGCAGGTTTGTCGGCTTCTTGGCTTTGGTAAGGTTGTGTGTTGGATAGTGTTAAAGCCCTGTCCCACTGTACGAGTTCGTTCAAGAGCTCTCCCGAGTTTAAAAAAAAAATCAAACTTGTGGTAAGCATGGAGAATGTACGTAGCGGGTACGTCGGAGCTCGGGGACGTCTCTTAGCGGCTCGTAACGCTAACGGCAGGTACTCGGGAACCGCGGTAAGCTCGGGAAGACTGGTGAAGATTTTTCAACATGTTGAAAAATGTCCACGAGAGCCCCGAGTACCAACGAGCGGCCATTACCGTAAATCTCCGAGTTCGAATCAGGGCAAACTCGGGAGAACTCTTGGAATGAACTCGTACAGTGGGACAGGGCCATTACTGCTTTACAGCGTCAGAGACCCTGGATCGAGCCTGAGTATGGGTGCTGCCTGTGTGGAGTTTGTACGTTCTCCCCGTGACCCATGTGGGTTTTCTCCTGGTGCTCTGGTTTCCTCCCACACTCCAAAGACTCTTGAATGAACTCGTACCGTGGGACAGGGCTATTAGTATTGTATTGTATTGTATTGTATTGTATTGTATTGTATTCAAATTTATTGTAATTGTCTCAGTTAGAGACAACGAAATGAATTTCCCTTACAGGCAGTATCATAAAAATAAAAATAAATAAATAATAATAAATAATAAAACATATTAAAAATAAAATAGAATTTAAAAAAAAAAAATTAGTATGCGGGGTTCGCTGGTCAGCGCTGGCTCGGCGGGCCGAAGGGCCTGTTTTCGTGCTGCATCTCTGAACTGAAACTTTGTGGCATGAAAGGTGGGGGAACAGGTCAGCCCAGTTTCCTTAAATCAGACAGGTGGGCGGCTCGAGTGGGTATCGTGTTAGCGCTTGTATCGAAAGGATCTGTGACCAGGAAACGGCAGTGTTGCCAAGCTACCACTCGGACCGAATTACAGGAAGAGTTTGCCTTTTCCAACATCAGATATTGACAGCAATAATTGTGTACACGACATCTGAAATTAACTGTTGCCTAGATTCCCAAAATGAATGGCATATTGCATGCATGTCAACATTTCCCAAAAGGCACTGATAGTTCTACTTATTGTCCCCAGTATTAAATATTAACGGATCAAACCCTTCTGTGTATCTAGAATCAGGGGCTGTAAATAATGTTGATAACGTCCGATTCAATACGCACAGATGTACATTTAATTTGACGATAAGCACAGTAGATTAAAGCTAGACCATCGCGTCCCTTGGAGCTAACGTGCCTGACAACAAGATCTAAGGTAGACAAAAATGCTGGAGAAACTCAGCGGGTGAGGCAGCATCTATGGAGCGAAGGAAATAGGCAACGAGACCAGAATGGTCCTTCGCTCCATAGATGCTGCCTCACCCACTGAGTTTCTCCAGCATTTTTGTCTACCTTCGATTTTCCAGCATCTGCAGTTCCTTCTTAGACAACTAGATCTAGGTTGGTCTGGATTAAATCTTTGTTTATTACAGTTCCTTCGATACATTGACTAAAATCAACTACATTCTGGTCTCCCAGTTCAAAATGAGTTGATTGCATTCCAGTTGCATTAGTTCTGAAGTGGCTAAAGAGTCTAGCGTGGGATATGCAGACATTTGAGGGAATGGGGACTGGCACAAAGTGCTGGAGTAACTCAGCGGGTCAGGCAGCAGCACCTCTGGAGAAAAGGAATAGGTGACGTTTCGGGTCGAGAGACTTCTTCAGACTGAGGAATGGGGTAGTTTAGTTTGGTTTAGAATTTAGAGAAACAGGCCCTTCGGCCCACCGAGTCCATGCCGACTATCAGACCAGCAAACCCCAATTGGAACTAGACACAAATTGCTGGAGTAACTCAGCGGGACAGGCAGCATATCTGGAGGGAAGGAGTGGGTGACGTTTCGGGCCGAGACCCCTTCTTCGGGTCTCGACCAGAAACGTCACCCATTCCTTCTCTCCAGAGATGCTGCCTGTCCCGCTGAGTTACTCCAGCATTTTGTATCTGTCTTGGATCGAGTAGATGCCAAAAGTCGAGGCAGAACGGAGTCAAAGGGTGTCAAAAGGGTGGGGGACCCAAAACGCCACCTACCCACGCGCTCCAGGGAAAGCTGCCTAACCTGCTGAATCACTCCAACTATTTGTGTCCTTATCTGTTCCGCAGTGCCTTGTTTTCACCTTAAATGACACAACTGCCAGCTGAATCTTTGCCATGCCCTGAACAACGCACGGCATGGAGTCGATGTGCCGAAGGGCGTTCATAACTTTGTATGGTAGGAGCAGAATTAGGCCAATCGGCCCATCAAGTCTACTCCGCCATTCAATCATGGCTGATCTATCTCCCCCTCCTAACCCCATTCTCCTGCCTTCTCCCCATAATCCCTGACACCAATAATGAGAATCGCCCCAAAGCCTTTTTCCATGATGTATTTTTAGCAGCAGGCATGGGACAAAAGGATTCAAGAGTTTCTCTACTGGTGTGTACAGCAATCTTTGCATAACTACATTTGGCTGCACACCCTCCAGGCTACACCAAGCCCTTTATAATTACAATGACACGTCACCGTGCCTACATCTAAATCCATTTGACGTTACTAGTGACTTTAGAGATACAGTGCAGGAACAGGCCCTTCGGCCCACTGAGTCTGCGCTGGCCATACATCACCCTGTACACTAACATTATCCCTACACACACTAGGGACAATTTCCCATTTTTACTGAAGCCAATTAACCTACAAACCTGTACGCCTGAGTGGTGAATCTGTGGAACTCTCTGCCACAGTAGGTAGTTGAGGCCACAGTTCATTGGCTATATTTAAGAGGGAGTTAGATGTGGCCCTTGTGGCTAAAGGGATTCAGAGGGTATGGAGAGAAGGCAGGTACAGGATACTGAGTTGGATGATCAGCCATGATCATATTGAATGGCGGTGCAGGCTCGAAGGGCCGAATGGCCTACTCCTGCACCTAATTTCTATGTTTCTATGTCTTTGGAGTGTGGGAGGAAACCGAAGATCTCGGAGAAAACCCACACAGGTCACAGGGAGAACGTACAAACTCCGTACAGACAGCGCCTGTAGTCTGGGATCGAACCCGGGTCTCTGGCGCTGAGATGCGGCAACTCTACCGCTGCGCCACCGTGCCACCCTCTGGTCATTAATATCTCCCATCCTCGCGTAGGAAGGAACTGCAGATGCTGGTTTACACCGAAGACAGACACAAAATGCTGGAGTAACTCAGCGGGACAGGCAGCATCTGAAGAAGGGTCTCGACCCAAAATGTCACCCACTCCTTCCATCCAAAGATGCTGCCTGTCCCGCTGAGTTACTCCCGCATATTGTGTCTATCTTCGATGTCTACCTTCCAATCCTAGCAAATCCAAATCCCTATCGTCCATTCTCTAAAATGCCCCGGTTTTTCTTCACCCATCATCCCTCTACTGGGGTGAAGGGAAGAGTGTTCACGTCGCGGCCCTGTTTCCACCAATCTCTCCACCACCACGCACAAGAAGCACAAGATGCACAAGATGCTCAAGACACCATTGTATGCAGATTCCGAGACTGCGTTCACCTCTGGCTGAACAATTTCTAATCTTGTGATGTGGACTCAATAAGAAGATCTCTCTACTTGTTGACCTACTAAGGCTCACAATTAAGTTTTGATTTTTTAAAATTCTTGCCCTATTTTCTAACTTTTCTCAATACGTTATCTCTTTCTCAGCCCTTATATTCCTACAAGGCACATAGAGCGTTAATAAGAGTCAGAGCAGAAGAGTATAAAAGGAGAGATAATGGGTTTACAGCGATGGACTGGGAGATGTAGAGGTGGAAAAGAGGTTTTTCAGCCAGAGGGTGTTTGTGATGTGAAAAGCACTGCTTCAGGGGGAGGTGGAGGCAGAGACTCTTATATGTGTCGAAACAAGCATTTGAATCCTGGCCTGGATTGAGTGGAAGATAGACAAAAATGCTGGAGAAACTCAGCGGGTGCAGCAGCATCTATGGAGCGAAGGAGACAGGCAACGTTTCGGGCCGAAACCCTTCTTCAGACTGACTGGATTGAGTGGATGTGGATTGTGAGTCTGTGGAATTCTCTGCCTCAGAGGGCGATGGAGGCAGGTTCTCTGGATGCTTTCAAGAGAGAGCTAGATAGGGCTCTTAGAGATAGCAGTCATGGGGTATGGGGAGAAGGCAGGAATGGGGTACTGATTGGGGATGATCAGCCATGATCACATTGAATGGGCTCTTAGAGATAGCAGTCAGGGGATATGGGGAGAAGGCAGGAACGGGGTACTGATTGGGGATGATCAGCCATGATCACATTGAATGGCGGTGCTGGCTCGAAGGGCCGAATGGCCTCTACTCCTGCACCCATTGTCTATTGTCTATTGTTTAAAATGCAACCGGTGTGAACATATTAATGATGGACTCGGTGGGTCGAACAACGACATCATTGATGTATTTTTAACAGAAGCTCTGACACAAAAGGACTGGAGAATTGCTTATTAAAAAGCAAGTGGAAGGAATGTAGCCGACTTTATTCTGCATGTCTGAACAAGGGTTTCGTTTTTTAGTTTTTGGTTTAGAGATACAGCGCGAAAACAGGCCCTTCGGCCCACTGAGTCCACACCGACCAGCGATCGCCGCGCATTGTCACTGACACATCGACACCTCGAAATAAAAGCTTTATTTCAATGCAAGGGCAGGAATAGAAGCCAAAGTGTGTGCGATGAGATTGTAACAGGATATAGAAAAGGATTAATGAGACACCTTATCATTGTGTGTACAGCAATCTCTTTGTCGACAAGGGACATAAAAAACAGCAAATACAACAATGGTCAAATGGTGTCGGAAGGAACTGCAGATTTAGGTTTACACCAAAGAGAGACACAAAATGCTGGAGTAACTCAGCGGATCAGGCAGCATCTCTGGAGAGAAAGAATGGGTGACGTTTCGGGTCGAGACCCTTCTTCAGACTGCAGCGTGTAATTTCTGCAGAGTGGAAGAGACCATGTTCCATGTGTACATGGAGTGTGAGAGGTCGCAGCCCCTTGTTTTGAGTATCTGAAGGGGCTGCTCCTCGAGACTTGGCTGCATTTCAGCCCCACGCACCCTCGCCCGTCGTCCAACCTGGAATCGTATCTATACCTTCCTGCATTCCTTCCTCCGGCTTCACAATTTGCAACTCACATCTTCTACTTTAACCTCTGGCCTTTATTCCAACTCATCTCCAGTTCTTCCCACACACCCCACCTCCTCCACACCCCCATTCTCAGTCTGAAGGAGGGTCCCACTCCCGATCCAAAACGTCACCTGTCCATTTTCTTCAGAGATGCCGCCTGACCCGTTGAGTTACTCCAGCGATTAGTGCCAATCCTTTGCATAAACCAGCATCTGCACTTTTTCCTTATTATACTACCGACCCAAAACATTGTCTGTCCACATTCTCCACCGATGGTGCCTGACCTGCTGAGCTACTCCAGCACTTTGTGTTCTGGGCAAGATTGCTTCTGTCTCTTAAGGGCCTGTCCCACTTACGTGTCCTTGGCACGCAAATTACGATACCTCGTCGTCGCGTTGAGGCGCACGGGCATCGTGTGGCCGCGCAGGGCCGGTCCCACTGAGAAGCGCGGAGGGGTATGTAGTTGTGCGCAACATCGCGCGGGGCTCTGAGATTTTTGTAGCGAACGAAATCTTCGCGCGCCAACGGCCTGTCGCGTAACTGACGGCCAAAGTTGGCCGACCTTCGCGGGACCGTCGCGGCTCAAAGCGACCACGAGGTCGCTTAATTTGCATGCCAAGGACACGTAAGTGGGACAGGCCCTTTACTCATAAGTTCATAAGTTCTAAGAGCAGAATACGGCCATTCGGCCCATCATGTCTACTCCGCTATTCAATCACGGCTGATCTATCTCTCCCCTCTCAACCCCATTCTTCTGCCTTCTCCCCGTAAACCCCAGACACTCTCTATGTCTCTCCCCCACCTAGTTCTCGACTAATTCTGCTGTCCTCCTGATTAGATATTACAGATTGCATGCCTCGTTGTCAGCTTCCCCTCAGCTAACAATGAACCTTCTACATTTCCTTATCATCGTCCACTTTGATCTGTTCTTTTCACACCTTACTCTTCTATATTTAGAAGGATGAGAGGAGATCTCATTGAAACATATAAGATTGTTAAGGGCTTGGACACGCTAGAGGCAGGAAACATGTTCCCAATGTTGGGGGAGTCCAGAACCAGGGTCCACACACCGTTTAAGAATAAGGGGTAAACCATTTAGAACGGAGACGAGGAAACACCTTTTCTCACAGAGAGTTGTGAGTCTGTGGAATTCTCTTCCTCAGAGGGCGGTGGAGGCAGGTTCTCTGGATGCTTTCAAGAGAGAGCTAGATAGGGCTCTTAAAAATAGCGGAGCCAGGGGATATGGGGAGAAGGCAGGAACGGGGAACTGATTGGGGATGATCAGCCATGATCACATTGAATGGCGGTGCTGGCTCGAAGGGTCGAATGGCCTACTCCTGTACTGTCTATTGTCTATATCTCCAGACTCCCTCTCCCCTGACTCAGTCTGAAGAAGGGGTCTCGACCCGAAACGTCACCCATTCCTTCGCCCCAGAGATGCTGCCTGTCCCGCTGAGTTACTCCAGCATTTTATGTCTATCTTCGGCGGAAACCAGCATCTGCAGTTCCTTCCCACACATTGCCCTTACTAATCGAAATTCTGTCAATCTACACCATACAAATATCCATTGACTTGGCCTCCACAGCCGACTGTGGCAATGAATTCCACAGATTCACCACCCTCTGACGCTACAAATTCCTACTGAAGCTGAATATTGTGCAGTTGTTACGGGGCGTTTGCTGCCTTCCCAAGATGTATTAATCTTCAAAAAGTGCGTCATTAACCACAAAATACTTTGGGGTTATCCGGATAGGAATGTAAGCTATGCCTAAGATACAAGGATGTCATTCTGAATCAGCAATTTACCTAGACTCTGCATGGATATAGGAGGAACGTTCGATGCCTGAGGGGAGATCAGATTTCGGTTCAGATTTATTATTGTCACAGGTACCAAAGATCTAGTGAAAAGGTAGACAAAAACGCTGGAGAAACTCAGCGGGTGAGGCAGCATCTATGGAGCGAAGGAATAGGTGACGTTTCAGGCCGAAACCCTTCTTCAGGGGGGGGGGGGGGGGCGGGAAGAAGAAAGGAAGAGGAGGAGCCAGAGGGCTAGAGGGAGAGCTGAGAAGGGGAGGAGACAGTAGGGACTACCTGAAATTGGAGAAGTCAGTGTTTATGCCACTAGGGTGCAGACTGCCCAAGCGGAATATGAGGTGCTGCTCCTCCAGTTTACGGTGGTCCTCACTCTGGCCATGGAGGAGGCCCAGGACAGAAAGGTCGGATTCGGAATGGGAGGGGGAGTTGAAGTGCTGAGCCACCGGGAGATCAGGTTGGTTATTGCGGACCGAGCGGAGGTGTTGGGCGAAGCGATCGCCAAGCCTACGCTTGGTCTCACCGATGTAGATCAGCTGACATCTAGAGCAGCGGATGCAATAGATGAGGTTGGAGGAGGTGCAGGTGAACCTTTGTCGCACCTGGAACGACTGCTTGGGTCCTTGGGTGGAGTCGAGGGGGGAGGTAAAGCGACAAGTGTAGCATTTCTTGCGGTTGTTTTGTTTTGCATGCTACCCAGTCAAGTCAGATACTTCTTAGGTCCCCTTCAGTCATGGCTGTTCACGGGTGCCTCCAGGGATGGAGGACGCCCGTGCATGACTTTGTTTAACGTGGGGAGACTGGTGCACAGACAGCCACCACACACACGGTCCTTGACAGATCTGGGTCAGGATCCAGTTGCCTGGAGTCCAAGGTGACCGGAGATCGTCAGATAATGCTGTACATAAAGCAAGCCAAACTCAAGTACAAAAGGGAATGCAGAATATAGTTCTCAGCATTGTAGCGCAACAGTGCCATAGACAATAGCCAATGTCCGCAATGGGGTAGAGGTGAATCGGACAGTACCCTAGCTTATGTTCAGAAAGCATGATAACAGAGGGGAAGAAGCTGTTTTTGAGACTGATAATAATAATAATAACTTTATTTATAAAGCACTTTAAACAACTGCAGTTGCCACAAAGTGCTGTACATGAGAACTCATGAACAAAAAGCTATTACAAACAATTAAAAACCATTAAAAACCGTAAAACGAAGGACTATAAAAAACACACTAAAAATTAAAAGACATTAAAAGCACTAAAAACAGGAGCAATGCCTCAGCCAGTGTCGAAATGACATGTGTTGATAAGTTAATATATTCTCGGTAGACAAAAATGCTGGAGAAACTCAACGGGTGCGGCAGCATCTATGGAATGAAGGAAATAGGCGACCTTCGATTCTCCTGCATTTGCAGTTCCTTCTTGATCATAAATTCTTGGAGCAGAATTAGGTAATTCGGCCCATCCAGTCTACTCTGCCATTCAATCATGACTGATCTACCTTTCCCTCTTAACCCCATTCTCCTGCCCTTCTTCCCATGATTTTTGACACCTTTACTAATCAGGAATCTGTCAATCTCCACCTTAAAAATATATCCATTGACTTGAACTCCACACCCATCTTTGACAATGAATTCCACACATTCGCCACCCTATGACTAAAGAAATTCCTCCTCATCTCCTTTCTAAAGGTATATCCTTTTATTCTAAGGCTACGGCCTCGGGTCCTAGACTCTCCCACTAGTGGAAACATCCTCTCCACAAGCTTCTGTATCTTTTGTCTGACGGGAGAGGGGAGAAGAAGGAATGGCCAGACCAGAGGTCACAGCTGCAGCATTAAAGGATGTTCCTTTAGGAAGGAGATGAGGAGGAATTTCTATAGTCAGAGGGTGGTGAATCTGTGGAATTGATTGCCATAGAAGGCTGTGGAGGCCAAGCCAATGGATATTTTAATGACAGAGATAGATAGATTCTTCATTAGTACGGGTGTCAGGGGTTATGGGGAGAAGGCAGGAGAATGAGGTTAGGAGGGAGAGATAGATCGGCCATGATTGAATGGCGGAGTAGACTTGATGGGCCGAATGGCCTAATTCTGCTCCTATCACTTATGAACTTATGGGCCAAGTCTTTGACGATGTTGGCTGCTTTTCTAAGGCACTGTGACGGGTAGATGGAGTCAATGGTGTGAAGTCTGGTCTTGGTTGGCAAACCACTCCCCCCCCCCCGGGCTTATACAAAACTGCCAAGGTCAACATTATACCATGTTATCTTCGTTTTTTTGTTTAGTATTTCTGCCCAGCAAGTATTTTGGAATCACAAGAAACTGCTGATGCTGTGATCATGAGTCAAAGTTCGAGTTCGAGGTCAAGCGAGTTTATTGTCATGTGTCCCTGTCTAGGACAATGAAATTCTTGCTTTGCTTCAGCACACAGAACATAGTAGGCATTGACTACAAAACAGATCAGTGTGTCCATATACCATAATATAAATATATACACACATGAATAAATAAACTGATAAAGTGCAAATAAGAGATAATGGTTATTAATAATCAGAGTTTTGTCCGAGCCAGGTTTAATAGCCTGATGGCTGTGGGGAAGTAGCTATTCCTGAACCTGGTTGTTGCAGTCTTCAGGCTCCTGTACCTTCTACCTGAAGGTAGCAGGGAGATGAGTGTGTGGCCAGGATGGTGAGGGTCTTTGATGATACTGCCAGCCTTTTTGAGGCAGCGACTGCGATAAATCCCCTCGATGGAAGGGAGGTCAGAGCCGATGATGGACTGGGCAGTGTTTACTACTTTTTGTAGTATTTTCCTCTCCAGGGCGCTCAAATTGCCGAACCAAGCCACGGTGCAACCGGTCAGCATGCTCTCTACTGTGCACCTGTAGAAGTTAGAGAGAGTCCTCCTTGACAAACCGACTTGAGCATTGGCAAAGTCTATACTAGTCTGAGTATCAACAACGACTAGAGTATTGGCAAAATGCAGCTTGTTGGGCAATATCTTACTTTAGTTTCGAGATACAGCACAGAAGCAGGCCCTTCGGCCCATCGAGCCCGCGCCGACCAGCGATCCCCACCGGCTAACATTATCCTACACACACACACACACACACCTACAAACAGTTTAGAAAGTTACCAAAACCAATTACCCTACAAATCCGCACGTGTTTGGCGTGTGGGAGGAAACCGGAGCTTCAGGAGAAAACCCACGCAGGTCACGGGGAGAAGGTACAAACTCTGTGCAGACAGCACCCATGGTCAGGATCGAACCCGTGTCTCTGACGGCTGTGAGGCTGCAACTCCAACCCTATGCCACCATGCCAGTGCAGGAAAATGGCCAAACAACGTTTTGGGTCGAAATTTTCTTCACCGACTCTGAAAGTCATCATTTTTTCCACAGATGTTGCCTGACACTGGGTCCGCCCAGCCCTACTTTGTTTTATTTGCCAGGAAGTATTTCTCTAGCCCTGCCAACTCTTGAGGAGGTGGGTCTGATTCACTTCCCTGAAGTCTCGGAGCCCATGTGGTGTCTAGATGTGCTGATGAGAGGGAGTTGCTTCTTCCATGCCTTGAGCTGACACAGCTGGTTCAACCCCAGGGGACCCCGGTTTGATCCTGACCTCGGGTGCTGCCAGTGTGGAGTTTGCACGTGCTCCCTGTAACTGCCTGAGTATCCCCTGGTCACCTCCCACATCCCAAACATAGACATAGACATAGAAAATAGGTGCAGGAGTAGGCTATTCGGCCCTTCGAGCCTGCACCGCCATTCAATATGATCATAGCTGATCATCCAACTCAGTATCCTGTACCTGCCTTCTCTCCATACCCCCTGATCCCTTTAGCCACAAGGGCCACATCTAACTCCCTCTTAAATATAGCCAACGAACTGTGGCCTCAACTACTTTCTGTGGCAGAGAATTCCACAGATTCACCACTCTCTGTGTGAAAAATGTTTTCCTCATCTCGGTGCTAAAAGATTTCCACCTTATCCTTAAACTGTGACCCCTTGTTCTGGACTTCCCCAACATCGGGAACAATCTTCCTGCTGCTAGCCTGTCCAACCTCTTAAGAATTTTGTGAGTTTCTATAAGAACAAGTTTCTATAAGAACAAGTTTAGCTTCGTTTAGTTTAGAGATACAGCACGGAAACAGGCCCTTCGGCCCACCGAGTCCGTGCCGACCAGCGATCCCCATACACCAGAACTATCCTACACACTAGGGACAATTCACAATTTTTACCGAAGCCATTTCACCTACAGACCTGTACATCTTTGGAGTGTGAGAGGAAACTGGAGCACCCGGAGAAAACTCACACACAGTCACAGACATTAACATACAAACTCCATCCAAACAGCACCCTGAGTCAGGATTGAACCCGGGTCTCTGGCGCTGTAAAGCAGCATCTCTACCACTGCGCCACCGCGACTAGTATAACTAGTCCTAGTGTAACTAGTGTAACTAGACCCAACCTAGTGTACGAATGATCGGTGTTAACTGGATGGGGCAAAGGGCCAGTAACTCTAAACTCGAAACATTATTGCTAAACACTAGATGAGACTATCTGAAGACCACAGGGACATCTGGTCAGCCAACGATGAAGATGAATCTGATCAAAACAGTGGTTTCATCACTATCCAAGAAAAATTGCATCACAGAAGGAGGCCATTCTGCCCGTCGTGTTCATTCTCGGACGCAGCGATGCTATCTAAGCCAATGTCACCAGCTCATGTTCGTCCAGTATTGGCTCCACTGTGGTGTTGCACCTGCATTATGAATTTCGTTGGTAGGCAACAGTGCTGGAGAAACTCAGCGGGTGCAGCAGCATCTGTGGAGCGAAGGAAATAGGCAACGTTTCGGGCCGAAACCCTTCTTCAGACTGATGCAGAATAGACAATAGGCAATAGGTGCAGGAGTAGGCCATTCGGCCCTTCGAGCCAGCACCGCCATTCAATGTGATCATGGCTGATCATCCCCAATCAGTACCCCGTTCCTGCCTTCTCCCCATATCCCCTGACTCTGCTATCTTTAAGAGCCCTATCTAGCTCTCTCTTGAGTTAGATTTAGCTCTTAGTTACAGGGATATGGACAATTTCTGTTGCTCTACACTAGGAGATAATGAGTTTACAGTTACATTCTCCAGTGAGAACAGGTGACATGATCAGACATGCTGGAGAATAAGGATAAGTGACGTTTTGGGTCGAGACTGCTCAATAGACAATAGGTGGCTATTGGTGGCAATAGTTAGCTATATTTAAGAGGGAGTTAGATGTGGCCCTTGTGGCTAAAGGGATCTAGCTCAGTATGGAGAGAAGGCAGGTACTGGATACTGAGTTGGATGATCAGCCATGATAATATTGAATGGCGGTGCCGGCTCGAAGGGCCGAATGGCCTACTCCTGCACCTATTTTATATGTTTCTATGTTTTTATGAAAGCATCCAGAGAACCGGCCTCCACCGCCCTCTGAGGCAGAGAATTCCACAGACTCGCAACTCTCTGTGGGAGAAAAAGTGTTTCCTCGTCTCCGTTCTAGATGGCCAACCCCTTGTTCTGAAACTGTGTGTGGCCCCTGGTTCTGGACTCCCCCCAACATCGAGAACCTTTTACAAGTTTTGCCATGTCCCTTTAAAGCCTCGGCCTCTGCAATGAATTAGCAGTTTGATTGATGTCCGGTGTCTATTCTTGAACTGACCTACAGAGAGACGTCAAGATCAGAACTGCACCACCAGCCCCCACCTTTACATTAACCTGTGGCTGGCTGCCTTGGGCTATTTTTATCAGGTTTGTTGACCAGTACGAACTGAGACCAAACATCTTATTTTTAGCTCAACACAGATTAGTTGATATGAAAACACATAGTAAGGAACTGCAGGATGCCGGTTTGAGCAGAAACTGGACTAACTCAGGCAACATCTCTGGAGATAAGGGTATGGGTGACTTTTCGGGTCGAGACCTTTCTTCAGAAGAAGGCTGCATTGGGTCTGAAGAAGGGTCTCGACCCGAAAAGTCATCCATTCTTCTTCTTGTGTATGGCGTGCACAGCCTAAAGTTGTAGGACAACTTGTACTATTTGATCTTTCTTGATTGTGCATGGCAGGTTGATTGCATTCGTCGAAACAGGGTGGACCACGTGAAGGTTGCAATCTCCCACCCTATCCATTCCATCTCTCCAGAGATGCTGCCGGTCCCGATGAGTTACTCCAGCTTTTTGTGTCTATCTTCACTTGATATGAAAACACAATACGGTTCAGACAGACTCGTTATTTCAGTTTTACATCCTGAACCTTTTATGGAATAAAGCTGGTAAATAATAGGATCAGTGATTCAGATCATAAGAACTACTTTCTTTCATTTCTGCTTTCCACTGAAGTAACTCTCTGTCTCAGGGGCAGTGATTCTGATGTTGCAAAGACATTTCTTGGTAAGGGCAGAAATGATATTAGTCATCCTTCTCACAGATGGTGGTGGGTCTATGCAATAAGCTGCCAGAGGAGGTAGTTAAGGGCTTGAAGGGCCAAATGGCCTGCTCCTGCACCTATTGTCTATTGTCTATTGTCTAACATTCTCCGTGGATTGTCACCTTGTCGTGGTGGAGAAGCTTGTGTGGACCTGAGATCCTGAGAGCGATGCCGTCTGGAGCTGTGCTCCTGGTAGGGCCACCCATGGCGGTAAGGTCGAGGGGGAGGTCTCTGACAAAGAGCAATCCAACCAAGGCCTCAACGGAGGAACAGGCGGAGGACGATGGCTGACCTTAGTGGAGCGTCACAACGGCTGGGAAGGCGGATGAAGGCTGCAGCAGAAAAGGGTCTCCGGTCGTCTTGGACTCCATGTCACTGGATCCTGACCCAGATCTGTCGAGGACCGTGGGGTGGATGTCTGTGCACCAGTCTCCCCACGTTAAACACAGTCACGCACAGGCGTCCTCCATGAGAGGACAGTCATACTCGTTTTGAGTGACCGCTGATGATGGTCACATCATTTAAAAGATATTTGGATAATAGGTACAGGGGGACAGTGGCGCAGCGGGTAGTGTTGCTGCCTTACAGTATCAGACACCAGGGTTTAATCCCAACTACGGGTGCTGTCTGTACGGAGTTTGAACGTTCTCCGCGTGTGACCGGGTGGGTTTTCTCCAGGTGCTCCGGTTTCCTCCCACGCTCCAAAGACGTACAGGCTTGTAGTATCATTGGCTTTTGTAAATTGTAAATGGTCCCTCGTGCATCGGAGAATGCTAGTGTACAGGGCGATCGCTGGGCGGCGCGGACTCGGTGGGCTGAAGGGCCTGTTTCCACGCTGTGTCTCTAGTCTAAAGCCCTTTGGCCAACATGGACCACGAGTGCATCTTCACTGCTCCCAGAAAATTTGCATGCAAGATAGCAGGTGAAAACAGGCATTGTCTCTCTTCTGGCAAAGTTGACTGATGAGAAATTCAAGTCGTTTAGTTTATTTATTTAGTACTCAGTTTGGCACCCTTCCCCATCATGGGAATAAAGGCCTTCTCTATTTTACCTCAAATTACAGTCACCACTGTTTGCCAATACGTTAGAAGATATGTAAAGACGTATAAATGCTCTATTATGGAAACTTGCAACTTTTTATAATGCAAATAAGATATTGTGTAACGAGACTCAAAGCTATTTTTTTCCCCACAATTTGCTCACTGAAGGCTTCTTGTCCATTTTCATTGTGATACTATTGAATTCAGGCTGAAAGGTCATGAGAGTCGTGTTTATTTACAAGATGCTGAGTTGCAACAAGGTAGAGGCATAATGCAAGCAACTAGTAATAATCTCCTTGATAAGCTGCATAAAACTGGAACATTGGAACCAAAGCTGAAGAATCAGTTGGTGGCATGAAGCACATCAATGGGTAAAACTACATTAAATCAAGGAACTAAAATGTTCAGAGAAATGTCATGGCTGCTTCAGCGTTTCCTTGGTTTTTCAAGACTATGCCTAAAGGGCCTGTCCCACCTGGATGTTATTTGCGTGTCATGCAGGTGGCGAGCGAAGATTTTGTGAATCCCAAAATCCTGGGGCGCTGCGCGCGACCATGCATTACTGCCTGCATCACCATGCACCATGCGCGCGTAATGCACGCCATGCACGCATCACGTGCGTGTCACGACGCGCGCGTTGTGCGTTGTGACGCGTAAGTGATGTCGTGTAAATGACGCTTAAGTGGGACAGGCCCTTAAGACTAAATTATCTCGATACCACACCTTTCTCCATGGCCCCAAGCAGTGAAGTGGCAATGAAGCACAAGAGAAATATGTTTTAGAGTCATTAAAAAAAGTGATAGGAGCAGAATTGAGGCCACTCGGCCCATCAAGTCCATTCCGCCATTCAATCATGGCTGATTTATCTTTCCCTCTTAACCCCATGCTCCTGCCTTCTCCTCATAACCCCTGACACACGTACTACTCAAGAATCTATCTATCTCTGCTGTAAAAATATCCATTGACTTGGCCTCCACAGCCTTCTGTCCACAGATCACCCTCCAAATAAATTACTCCTTCTCTCCTTCCTAAAGGAACGTCCTTTAATTCTGAGGCAATGACCTCTGGTCCTAGACTTTCCCACTAGTGGAAACATCCTCTCCACATCCATTCTATCCAGGTCATATAGCACATCCCAACTTGTTCATGTTGACCAAGATGCCCCCATCTAAGCTAGTCCAACTGGCCCGCATATGGCCCATATCCCTCTACTCTACCTATGTACCTGTCCAGGTGTTTTTTAAATGCTGTTAGAGTACCTGCCTCAGCTACAGCAATGTCTGAAGAAGGGTCTCAACCCAAAATGTCACTTATCCGTGTTGTGCAGAGATGCTGCCTGACCTGCTGTTACTCCTGCACTTTGGATTTTTCATTGATATAACCAGCATCTGCAGTTCCTTGTTATTACATCCCAACTTCTATACTCAATTCCCTGACTGATGAAGGCCAATGTACCGAAAGCCTTCTTGACCACACTATCTAGCTGCGACACCACTTTCAGGGAACTCTAATGCTCACACTCACAGATTCCTGGCCTTTACAACATTCCCCAGAGACGTACCATTCACTGTGAACTTCCTGCCCCAGGGTATCTTCTGAAATTGAAATACTTTGCACTTCTCTGCATTAAATTAGCTGGTGAGAAGATAATGAGTCGTGAGACTGATGCAACTACAGTGCTGCTTTGCAACAGCTTCAGACCTAGACCAGTACGTCAGAGGCTTAGGTTGAAGGTGGAGTCCCAAAGTCACTGTCTCCCTCTCTCCCTCTCCCTCTCCCCCCCTCACTGTCAGGCCCCCAGCTAACTCATCCCTTCTCTCCAGGACATCCTGGGTTGGATCTCAACTGGCCCTGGGAATTTATACACACCATGATATCTAACACCCTCTGCCTTCTTATTACTGACCTGCTCAAGACCGTCAAAGTACTCCTCCCTGAACTTACCCCCTTCCACTTCCAAGGAAGACAAAAATGCTGGAGAAACTCAGCGGGTGAGGCAGCATCTATGGACCAAAGGAATAGGTGACATTTCGGGTTGAGACCCTTCTTCAGACCCTTCTTCTGAAGAAGGGTCTCGACCCGAAATGCCACCTATTCCTTCGCTCCATAGATGCTGCCTCACCCGCTGAGTTTCTCCAGCATTTTTGTCTATCTTCCATTTTCCAGTTCTGTTATAGACCTATTGTCTATTATCTATTGAACCCAACTCGAAACATCTTCTATCCTTCTCCCTGCACAGATGCTGACTGACACGCGAACAACCTCCATCAGTCTGTTTCCTTTGCATTCCTATAACCTTATTCCCAGAGTGGGAATATCAAAGACGAGAGGGCATGCTTTAAGGTCAGAGGGACAATGTTTAATAGAGATGTATAGGGGCTTGTTTTTTTAATGCAGATGGTGGTGGGTCCTTGGAAAGTGCTGCCAGGGGTTGGTTTTGGACGCAGATATGATAGTGGTGTTTAAGAGACTTTTTGAAAGACGTGTGAATATGCTTGGAATGGAGGGATGTGGATCACAGGAGATCAGTTTAACTTAGCATCATGTTTATCACATAAAAGTCTATGTTCTAAATTCCAAAGCTCTAACATCTTTCGATGATTTGTGTACATACACATTCTGATGAAAATTATGAATCCCACAGTATAATGAAAAATAATCAATCAATCAATTCATATACTGTTAGTTAAATCAATTCTTGAAAATGTCACAAGGCATACAAAAATAGAGCAATTAGAATTGTAGTCAGCTCACATGCTTTTTTTAAAGTGTTTTTGATCCTAAATAACTGCTTCCAAAAGGGTAATGGAATTATAATCGCAGATTTTCACGGCTACTGATGTGTGATTCCAGTCACACACCGTCTCTGTGTCACGACAGGCTCAATGAATAGTTTATGGCTACGGTGTAATTTGCTTTCCACAGGGGCAGCAAGGATTGCAATCACGAGGCAACTATTGACGTGGGTTCCATTCACGGATCTTTGCAGATGGGGAGGGAGGGAGGGAGGGGAGATAAAACAGGGGAGGAGATGGAGATGAAACAGCCCGAAGGGAAAGCACATCGGTCGACTGCTTTCCTTCCTGTTATCTCGTTACAATTTGAATGTACACATCACCATTTTATCTCTCCCAAGAGCTTCATCTCCTACCCAGGGCTGACTAGAAGCTGTGTGTATGTACTGTCAATGTTATGCAATGTTAACTACAGCAAGGAGGATGCAGAGAGGCCAAGTCAAAGAATATTGGAGGATCAGCACATAACATTCTGTTTGGGTAGCTTCTAACCCGATGATATGAACATTGAATTGTCCAATTTAAGGCAGCCATTAGTCGTAAGTTTATTGTCACATGTACCGAGTATGTTTTTGTTAAAGAGTTATAGAGTGATACAGAATGGAAACATGCCAACTTGCCCAACTTGCCACACCGGCCAAAATGTCCCAGCTACACTAGTCCCACCAGCCCGCATTTGGCCCATATCCCTCCGAACCTGGCCTATCCATGTACCTGTCTATCAGTGTCTTCAACATTGGGATAGTCCCTGCCTCAACTACCTCCTCTGGCAACTCGTTCCACACACCCACCACCCTTTGTGTGAAAAGGTTACCCCTCAGATTCCTATTAAATCTTTCCCCCTTCACCATAAACCTATGTCCTCTGGTCTTCGATTCACCTACTCTGGGCAAGGGACTCCGTGTACCTATTTTGTTGCGCGCTAACCTGTCAGCGGAAAGACAATACGTGATTACAATCGAGCTGTCCACAGTGTGACAACCCCTGCCCCATTTCACCCCCCCCCCCTCACTTCCCCATGCCCTACTCACCATGCGCACCCGTTTATCCCAATATCCCCCCGCCCCCCCCTTTCCTCTTCTCCTTCCACCAGATCCCTCCCACTAGCTTCAGTTTCTCTCTTTATAGTACCCCCTGTAGCCTCCTTTTCACCTCTCGCCTTTGTTTATCCATATGCCAATGAAACCCCTCCCCGTATCCACCTATCACTTGCCAAACTCCTTGCATCACTCCAGCCATCCATCGGAAGAAGTCGTAGGAGTCTGAAAACTGTAACACCCCGGTTCAGGAACAGCTTCTTAACACGAACCATCAAGTTACTTTGAAATCTGAAGAAGGGTCTCGACCCGAAACGTCACCCATTCCTTCTCTCCAGAGATCCTGCCTGTCCCGCTGAGTTACTCCAGCATTTTGTGTCTAACTTCCATTTAAACCAGCTTCTGCTGTTCTTTCCCACACAAGCTACTGAACACTACAAACTCGATTCTAAATTAAATTCTAATTTCTAAATTCTACTAAATTCTAATCTACCTGGGTTTTACTACAAGGGAATTATATTGGGATTTATTGTTGACCTCTATTGTTTTGTTTTAATTAAAAAAACTTTGTTTGTTTGTTTGTTCATTACATGATCTATTAAGTGCCGGATATACAGACCTGTTATGCTGCAGCTGCAAGTAAGAATTACATTATTCGGTTCAGCAACATGACAATAAATCACTAAAGGACACAAAGTGCTGGAGTAACTCAGCAGGTCAGGCAGCCTCTCTGGAGGACATGGGGATAGGCGACAATGGACAATAGGTGCAGGACTATGCCATTCGGCCCTTCAAGCCAGCACCGCCATTCAATGGCTGATCATCCACAATCAGTACCCCGTTCCTGCCTTCTCCCCATATCCCCTGACTCCGCTACAGGTGTGGTCTCACTAGGGCTCTGTACAACTGCAGAAGGACCTATTTGCTCCTATACTCGACTCCTCTTGTTATAAAGGCCAACATGCCATTCGCTTTCTTCACTGCCTGCTGTACCTGCATGCTTACTTTCATAGACTGATGTACAAGGACCCCTAGAGCCTGAAGACTGCAATGACCAGGTTCAGGAATAGCTACTTCCCCACAGCCATCAGGCTATTAAACTTGGCTCGGACAAAACTCTGAACATTAATAGCCCATTATCTGTTATTTGCACTTTATCAGTTTATTTATTAATGTGTGTATATATTTATACAATGGTATATGGACACACTGATCTGTTCTGTAGTCAATGCCTACAGACCTGGGTGTCATGGTACACCAGTCATTAAAAGTAGGCATGCAGGTGCAGCAGGCAGTGAAGAAAGCAAATGGTATGTTAGCATTCATAGCAAAAGGATTTGAGTATAAGAGCAGGGAGGTTCTACTGCAGTTGTACAGGTTCTTGGTGAGACCACACCTGGAGTATTGCGTACAGTTTTGATCTCCTAATCTGAGGAAAGACATTCTTGCCATAGAGGGAGTACAGAGAAGGTTCACCAGACTGATTCCTGGGATGGCAGGACTTTCATATGAAGAAAGACCGGATAGACTCGGCTTGTACACGCTAGAATTTAGAAGATTGAGGGGGGATCTTATAGAAACTTACAAAATTCTTAAGGGGTTGGACAGGCTAGATGCAGGAAGATTATTCCCGATGTTGGGGAAGTCCAGAACTAGGGGTCACAGTTTAAGGATAAGAGGGAAGTCTTTTAGGACCGAGATGAGAAAATCATTTTTTACACAGAGAGTGGTGAATCTGTGGAATTCTCTGCCACAGAAGGTAGTTGAGGCCAGTTCATTGGCTATATTTAAGAGGGAGTTAGATGTGGCCCTTGTGGCTAAAGGGATCAGGGGATATGGAAAGAAGGCAGGGATGGGATACTGAGTTGGATGATCAGCCATGATCATATCGAATGGCGGTGCAGGCTCGAAGGGCCGAATGGCCTACTCCTGCACCTATTTTCTATGTTTCTATGTATGTTCAAGAAGGAACTGCAGATGCTGGAAAATCAAAGGTACACAAAAATGCTGGAGAAACCCAGCGGGTGCAGCAGCATCTATGGAGCGAAGGAAATCGGCAACGTTTGGGACCGAAACCCTTCTTCATTTTGCCTATTTCCTTCGATTCATAGATGCTGCTGCACCCGCTGAGTTTCTCCAGCATTTTTGTGTACCTTTGATTTTCCAGCATCTGCAGTTCCTTCTTGAACATACATAGAAACATAGAAAATAGGTGCAGGAGTAGGCCATTCGGCCCTTCGAGCCTGCACCGCCATCCGCCATAGTGTGCCTACTATGTTCTTTTGTGCTGAAGCAAAGCAAGAATTTCATTGTCCTATGTGGGACACATGACAATAAACTCTCTTGAATCTTGAAGAACCCGTTTAGGGGGATTGTAGTTGGGGTTGGGGTTGGGGGTGGGGGTGGGGGGTTTACTGGAAAGCTGGCAGGCAGGTGGTGGGAGGGGAGTGGGTGTCGTGTGACCAAGAAAAGATGTCTCATTGTTTCTGAACTAGTTCCTCGGGTCCTGATGCAATGAGCAGAAATGTTTCAACATACTGTTTCCCCGCCCAGACAGGAGAGAGACTTTGTGCGCATGACAAATAGCGACACTCCCCCCTCTCTGAACACACGCCCTTGCTCGTCGTCTTGGTTATAACTGCAGAACAACTGGCCTAGCTTGTCCTCTTAACACCGCGTGTGCCTGGGCGAGCTCCACTGTGAATAGCTCCACTGGAAGTGAGAGTATACACACACACACACACAAAACTCAAGCACAGCCGTCCAGGCAGCGGTGAATTAGGAAGGGGTTTGATCATGGCTACAACGAGAGACGGGGATCAGCTGAACGGCACCTCCAACGGCGACATTTACCCGGACAATAAGAAGAGTGCTGCCAACGGCGACAGTGCAGCGAGCGGCGGCGACAAAGTAGCGAGCGGCGGCGACAAAGTAGCGAGCGGTGGCGAGAGTGTGGCGACCGCCGGCGACAATGTATCCAGCGGTCGCAAGCCGGCGGACAAGCTGGGGAAGGTGAAGGGCTGCATCAGGGGGAATCTCCTGGTCATCCTGACCGTGACCGGGGTCATAGTCGGCGTGGTGATCGGCCTGTCGGCGAGGAGACTGGGACTGAGCAGAGTGCAGGTGATCTACTTCTCCTTCCCGGGAGAGCTGCTGATCCGGCTGCTGAAGATGATCATCATCCCGCTGGTGGTGTGTAGCCTTGTGACCGGGGCCGCCAGCCTGGACACTAAAGCCCTAGGCAAGCTGGGCGGCTGGGCCATCCTCTTCTTCTTCATCACCACCCTCCTGGCCGCCACCGTCGGCGTGGTCATGGCCTATATCATCAAACCAGGAGATGGAGCCGAATCCAAAGCCCAGCTGCCTGGCTTGGAAGATCCACTCACAGAGCCCAAAGAAATCACCGACTCCTTCCTGGATTTGGTGAGGTAAATAATACTCTCAAATATACATATATATATATATATATATATTATTTTAAAAAGCTCGGTCGTCCCGTTTACAGACTCTTAATCAAAAGACTAGACATCTCTTGAGGTAATGTGGATTAAAAAAAACCCCTCTATTTTACGTTTAATTCGAGGTAAATAACTTGAATATATATATTTTTTTATTTTTAAAAAGCTCGGTCGGCCCGTTTACAGACTCTTAATCAAAAGACTAGACATCTCCTGAGGTAAATCCAGCATCTGCAGTTCCCTTTTGAACACTTTGTCATCTCCTGAGGTAATGTGGATTAAAAACAACCCCTCTATTTTACGTTTAATTCAAAGTAAACAACTTGAAACTCTTGTTCCTCGACAGTCGGACAACCGTGTCCAACTTTTGGCGCCAGAGGTGGAAAGGTTTTGTTTTTAGCCACGAGGTTTTTTCAGTCGCTGTTTTAGTACAAATGAGTGTATTATCTTAGTGGGGGAGGGGAGACACACACTTATTTTTCTGCCTCCCCCCCCCACCCTAAATTTGGTTTTAGCTGCTGTACCTTGGTTAGTGCAGTGCCTTGCAACGTGTGTGTGTGTGTGGTGTGTGTCTGATGCAATCGACCTACGTTGTAGGAATGCACTGAAACCACTCGAAGCCTGAAGGAAATACTAAGAAATGTAGTGAGGGCGCCTGCTAAAGAATACCAGCCACTTGGACCACAACCCAGCTTGTCTTATCCTCATTAAGTGATAGTAGTAGAATGAGGCCATTTGGCACATCAGGTCTACTCCGCCATTCAATCATGGCTGATCTATCTCTCCCTCCAAACCCCATTCTCCTGCCTTCTCCCCATAACCCCTGACACCCGTACTAATCAAGAATCTATCCGTCTACCCTGTAAAAAATATCCATTGACTTGGCCTCCACAGCCTTCTGTGGCAAAGAATTTCACAGATTCACCACCCCTCTGACTGAAGAAATCCCCCCTCATCTCCTTCCTAAAGGAATGTCCTTTAATTCTGAGGCTGTGCCATTTATCTCCCTTTTAATCCAAGTCTTTGTATCGTGGTGTAGCGGTTAGGCTCCCCGACTAGCAGCCAGAAGCACGAGTTCGAATCCAGTGGAAGATGATTAATTTTAAATTTGTGTCCTGTGCTACAGTATCAGCCTGTGCTACATTAAATCCTGTGCTACAGTATCAGCAAGTAATTTGGGCAGCATCTATGGCTAGAAGGAATAGGCGATGTTTTGGGTTTCGACCCGAAACGTCACCTATTTCTTATCGCCATAGAACCCGAAACATCACCTATTCCTTCTCGCCATAGATGCTGCCTCACCCGCTAAGTTCCTCCAGCATTTTTGTCCACCTCCGATTTTTCCAGCATTCTTTCTTAAATAGCAAGTAATCTGGCTTTATTTCTTCGAATGGAAGATGAGGAATTTCAAATTAGACTCATGAAGTAAATGCTGTATTAAAATATGTGTAAACTACCAGATTTTTTTCCCTCTGATGGTAGATGAGGAATTTTAAATTAGACTTATTAAACCCCATGCTAAAGTACCAGTAGGAAACCTGTTGGACATTTTACTTCTTCGAATGGAAGATGAGGAATTTGAATATCGAGTCATTAAATAAATATTGTTTTAAAATATCGGTGTAAACGGCTGGATATTTTTTTTCTTCCTCTAGTGAAAGATGTGTGGAAATTAAAGTTAGTCATTAAATAAATTGCGTGCTAATGGATCAGTAAATAAACTGGTGGAATGTTTTCTTCCAGTGGGTAGATAAGGAATTTTAAATTGGAATTATTAAATAAATTCGCTTTTAACGTATCAGTGGGTCAACTATAGGATTTGTTTAAGGTTTGGGGGGAAAAAAAACACAAGGATCTGAGAAAGGGTCTCGACCCAAAATGTTGCCTGTCCATGCTCACCAGAGATGCTGCCTGACCCACTGGGTTACTCCAGCACTTTGTGACTTTTTTTTGGTAAACCAGCATCTGCTGTTCCGTACACCTACATTTGATTCTCCGCGATTTGTGACTTGCCCTTCAGGAGCGATTTGGAGAAGAACAGTAAATGCTACCAGTGACGTCCACACCCTTTGAGTAAATAAAGAAATAATCATCCAGTTTGCTTCCATTAAAGATCACGTGTTTTGAAACCATGTTGCTGTTTAATCTCTGTCTCCTCTGATCTCCTTAATTTCCAAATATCTTGGAATGATATGACTGAGCCCCCTCAGCCATGAAGGAGAATTTCACAGATTACAGCACTTTGCGTGACATATTTCCTCATTGCATTCCATCGGCATATTGCATGGTTCAAATAACTCCCTTCTTAGGCTTTTAACCTCCAGTGAATATAATCTGTCTTCCTAAGGCAGTCATGCATTCCT